>NW_023502222.1:0-118072 GCF_013396075.1 Fusarium subglutinans
TAAGGCTAACTTATAAACTTAAAAAAAAAATACTATTAAAGTAAATAAACCTTTACTAATATTAAATTTTAAAATACTAGCCTACTATAAAGGCCTTACTATTTAAGCCTTTATATAAAAGCTAAAAGCTTAATAGCCTTATAAGGCTAATAGGGAAAAAAATAGCTAGTAATTTATTAATTTTTCTACTAATTTCTTACTAAGTAGCTATCCTAGATTTTTAACCTTATCCTAGATTTTTGCCGCCTACTTAAAGAGTAGGGCTTCCGTTAGGTCAGATCCACAAGTAGCCCCAGAAAGTCCAAATAATCAGCAACGCGACCGTTGGGACTAAGCCCAAGCTTCTTGGTCAACTGGAGTAGCTCCACAAACAATGCTGCGCTGTCATTAATCGATCTGCTCTGTAGCTCAGCCGATCATCAAGACAAAGAGAAGCCACGCGTCGATGAACAGGACAAAGTAAGACATTCACATTGAACGTCATGGAGATCGATCGGAAGGGATAATCCGCGGCTGTGCAGCTTCATTCGTTGAGTTTGGTAGTTCCAGGGGTAAATGCCCTCCTCCCGTGACAGGGGTCAGCTAAAGTTTCAAAGAAAAGCCCTTGGTGGGTTTTCGTCGGCACAGTTGAGTAACATGGGATGAATCGAGACACTGGGCCTGTCAGAGCCCTTGGCGGGAATTGAGGCAGCCGGTCACAAGTTGGGTTCAAGTGTAGGACAAGACCTGAAGATTCAGGTTTGATGTTGTTGAAGATACGTGAGGTGGCGCACTGCTGGCTTGAATCAGGTAAGTATCACATCATGGGCTAGCAGGGCATTGCAACTTGAGGATAGAGAGAGAACGAAACTGAATGGTTGAGGATGACTATCTCGTGACGTTGTCAGGAAAGACCAAAGTCCATCGACAAAAGATGATAGATCCGCAACGGTAGCGATTAGCTGTGCCGATCTAACGGAACTGGTTTAGAACGATCAGCTGTCGCTGGGGTCTGATGCAAGCAATTTGCAAGGCATCGATAATCAGATCTTCTTGAGAAGAAGACGCTCGGGCAACATTGAATTGAGAGTTCAACTTCTGTGTTGAAACGGCCCGAAAAAGTCCACCTTATCTGAATGGATGTCACGAGGCAGAGCGTAAGGTAAGGTAGTCAATGTTTCACATTAGTGCTTTATTCGAGTTAAACACCAGCCACTCGATAGTAAGAAGGATCCAATGTCTTGCATCTTTTAAGAAGGCGCACGCGAGACTTCTTTGAGCTGAGTTGATCTGCCTCTTGTCAGCATTTTCTTTTATATAAACCCTAGAATTCATGAACTCTGGCCCTGTGCTTGACCACATGGTATCGACGAAACTCCCGAAATGGAGTCAAGGCCTGACAACCAGCCAATAGCCCGTATGAGACTTGACCCTAGTCGAACCTCAAACAAGACGGGGTAAGTAGAATATGTTAATTTGCAACAGCACATGGACGGTGTTGCCGTAGTTCGAAGTGTTCTGCAGCCACAGTATGAATTGGGCTGACTGCTTTTGAGACGAGTCAGATAGAATTCCTGTCCAGGGCGCCGTCAACTTGATGATGTTGGCGGGGGTAGGTTGGGGTTTCCAAGACGATGTGTACTCCAACCTTCACTGGACAACAGTCACAGTAATATCCATTCCTGCGAGAGCCTGGATGGGTGACAGCAGCTGAACATGCCAGAATAAGTTGAAGGTTGCCTGCACTCTATACCCAGCTTAGGCTGCTCCCATTTCTCATCTTGATCAATATTGAACGCACTGGAACGAATACCGATACCAATAAACCATCGCCCACAAGCAAGACATTGAAACGAAACAACTGCTCTCTTTCGTCTCTAATCCAACCACGGACTCGGCTTGCTAAAGTTGTCCGGCTTCTCCCTCTCTTCACAAAATCCACCCTGTCACGGCCACGACAGCTTCTCCAGATCCCAGAACTTGGGCCCGAGCCAACGAGCAGACGAAGCGCCACATTCAACAAGGGGCAGGGCGAGATTTTGATTTGCTCAGCGCACTCAGAACCATCGTCTGCCTTTCATTTCCTTCTGTAGTGGATTTAAGGCCCTGAACCTGAGCTACACCCACTGGACTGCCATATTACTTTTAGCTTTCCATCGGTTCGTGCCCGAAATCTCATCGTCTTTTTCTTTCGACGAGTTCTTTTCCTGACAACCACCTAATTCACTCATTTCCATATCATTGATTGATATACCTCCCTCTTCAATTCGTCACACGGACTCAATACGAACCGGAATCGGGCCAAGAGTGCCCTTGTCTTCCTTCCCCTGAAATTGTGCCCTTCCCGTCTGACTGTGACCGCGTCAGTCTACCGCTGCGACGCTACACACGGCGGTACCTTATTACTGGTCTGGTTACCAACAAGTACAACACAGCCATCGCTTCCTATTCGTTGCAGCGCTCATTGGGGTGGCAGCAGTGGCTTTCATTCAGCACAGAACTACCACTTGTTGTTCCTCATTACAGCCGCGCGCATTTGTACTGTATCTTGCACGAGTTGCACAAGCGGGCTATTGATATTGTTATTTTATTTTATTTCCTCGACCACGTTTATCGACTTGGGCTCCTTGCAACTTTGTTCACGCCGCAATATCCACTATCTCGCGCGTACGTACGAACCCAAGGTTCTGTGTGTGCCCGTTGAAATACCTAGGTCCCTGGTCTAGAACTGAACTGGACTGGACTGCCCCTGCATTTTCCCCCTTCTCTCACCAGCGCATCCCGCTCATCCATCCCATCCACTCAATCTGTCCATCTCTTCCCATTTCAAACCGTCCGTTCAATTCAATTCAATCATTTCCACCCTCCCCTTCTTTTCTTCCTTTCCCTCCCACTGAATCCACTCACCTGAGGTAATATTCTATCGCAACCACAGGCTTGGGTCATTCCACTCCTTTTCCTTTCCATCTTCTATTATTACCTACCTATTTCCTGTCATTCGACTTTCCTCCTTCTGTCGCGACCTCCCGCTCGCTCGTCTTACACCAACCGAAATCCTACAAACGATCGACACTGTTTCGCTTCGCTTGGCTCTGCACAGCACAGCAACGAGTTGCATCGACTCCGGCACACCCTTTTCGCCTTTACATCGTTCTTCTTCCGACGAATGCTCCGGTAGCAATCGACTCTGCTTACGCCTGTTTGTCCACCGACCATCTCCAACGAAGAAAGCGCGTGCCCTCACTCTAGCATCAGCCCCGATCGCCAGCTCGTTCGACACCGTTGTTCCTTATGCCATCGTATTCTCTCAACTCTCCCTCGCTTCAGAAAATGGATCACTCAAGAATGTATGGTCAGCGCAAGGGCATTCAGATGAGCAACATTCTCGGTGACCCCTTCGCCCTGGCCACGCTCTCCATTAGCACGGTGCGTTTCTCTTGCGCTCTGCCACTGCCCTCCCACTAATTGACCTTTGCAGCTCGCCTGGTTTATCACCTTTGTCTCTTGTATTATTGGACGGATACAACAAAATAGCGATGCCGACCTTGCTAAGAACGACCCTTTCCCAACTTTCGTGTGGTGGAGCTGCATCTACTCTCTATGCCTCATTGTTGGCGTCTTCGTCGTCATTGGAAGTGATGCCGTTCACACCTACCACGTCGCTGTGACTGGTTATCTCGCAGCAGGAATTGTTCTTGTCTCGTCCGGCATCAACCAGCTCCTTTACTCTAATAGTGGCGCCCGTGAGGCTGCCTCTGCTGGCTTTATCCTGCTAGCTATGGTTATCGTGAGTTGCATTCCAGATTGACTTCAGACGTAAATCTAATATGGATTTAGGTTATTTGGACGTTTTACTTTGGATCCAGCCCTTCTTCAACTCCTCGAGCTTTCCTTGACTCATTCGCCCTTGCTAAAGAATCCACTACAATTCATCGATCTACTATGAACGCCTACGGAGGCCGCCCCGAGACATCCAACTCGGTCCAGCCCCCTCAGATGTACACTTCTGCTCAGCTCAATGGTTTTGAGAATCCATCACCTGTGGGAGGTATCTCGCAGGTCGGAGGAGCACGCGGATCAGCAGTTCCTCAGAGCTTTACCAACTCAGTCATGCAACAACAACCACCGCAAGCCAAACCAAACAACTCTCCCGGCAACGACACCGAGGTCGTGCCACCCACTGAATACCCCTACAGGGCAAAGGCCATCTACAGCTACGAGGCTAACCCGGATGACGCCAATGAAATTTCATTCTCTAAGCACGAGATCCTTGAAGTGTCGGATGTTAGCGGAAGGTGGTGGCAAGCGCGCAAAGAGAGCGGCGAGACGGGTATTGCGCCCAGCAACTACCTCATCCTGTTATGAGCAACGATCCATGCATGGATTCCCTGGGATACCCGTTCGGCGATGTGCGATATATCGCCCGTCGAACACCGTCAGACCCACGTACGGGCTGCTCGTTCATTGTTTGTCGCATTTTAACGTTTTTAGAGTTACGACTCGGCGATTTGGTTTCTGCACTGGGATGGGAAATATGTTGGATGGAGTATATTTGGGACGAAAAACCCCTTTGTGTTATACCTCGGACCACGGCGCCTGCAACTAGGCTGTTCTTTTCACTTTGAATGTCTTCTTTTCTACTGTTCTCACTTATTGTTGTTCTTCGTTTTATCTATTACCCTCGGGGAAACCGCGAGATTTGATTCGAATAAGGTTTCTCACCCCCTGGCGAAGTGGCATAACGCCCGACGACCCGGTGTGGCTGTGGGCCTGAGTTTACGAGGAAACGTGCTCGTAGACCTGCGAGCAGGCTGGGCTTTGTGTGGAAAAGGTTGTATTTTGTCAATGGATCTGGATTGACCAGGTGCAGATATGAACAGTACCAAGCAAGCTGTAGTTACAACGACAAGGGATAAAGTATCTCTTGAACCTAGTGAACACGATGATTATTGGAATGCAAGCTGAATTCTCGAGTTGATCAATTGTGAGGTTGGGCTGAGTCTAAATTTAGGATCTGCAACTGGCGGGACCATCCAAGAGCCACTGAGACCAATGCGTGTGTTGTTAAGGTTTTGCTCAGGAACTCGTGGCAGCTTCTTTGGGGAAATGGGTATCAATTACATGTCGAAGAGAAGTTGATGGCTTCAAATCAATCAATCAATCAATAACATGTCGAATCTAGCCTACATGAGACTAGGCAATGTGCCCGTTATGGAGCTTGCGTCGTGTCCAAGTTAAAACAAACACTTGCCAAGATGAACTCAGCATAATCCTCCGGCTGGGTTCCGTATACGTCGCTGAGGAGGATTAGTATGATTCGATAGGTCGGAGAAGCCGGCATATATGTGCGGTGCGGATTCCACCTGACTTACTCATTGATCGGCACATCTTCGCGCCTCAGTCTTTGGGGCAAGATGTGTCGCAATGGAGGGCTTCGTTGCATCGAAGGGCCTTCTCCATATTGCCTCCGTTGAGTTGTTTCTCCGTTTGTCGTTCAGTGCGGTTTCATTTCGGCCTTCACTTCTCATCCCTCCAATCTCTTCCTAAGCTCCCTCTCCTTTTGCAACACCTCCAGCTCCAATCTCTCGACACCATAGCGCAGAGCCTCCTTGCGCTGCCGAACTGCTCGCGCGCGGAGCTTCTCCTCTGCAGTCAACTTACGACTCCCGGTTCTCTGTTTCTTAGACTTTCCGCCGTGTTCGTCGTAATCATCATCGGGGCGGGATAAGCGACCCTGCTGAAGCTCTGCGCGGGCTTTGAGTGTTTCGATGCGGCGCTCCTGACGCTCGATCTGGGAGTCTGCGCGGGCGAGAAGGAGAGCGATGTATGGTCCGATTTCGTCGCGTAATGAGGCTTCAGCTGCAGCGAGAGTGGGTTGAGGGATGAGTTCGTAGTGCTACGAGGTGTAAGTAGAAGCAGCGTAAGGTTAGTGGAGAGACTTACGCGGACGGTCTTAAGGACATTGACTAGACGGGGGAAATCGGATACGCCATTGCCGAGAGTCTCGACGGAGGATTCGAGGAATTTGAGGGAGGTGCGGAGAGAAGAGACGCAATCGGAGTATGTCGAGAGGTTGCTGGCGGCCATGATAGATAGCTACTGTGGGGTTTCTGGTGGTTGCTCGTTGGGTAGGCTGTTGATACGAATGTGTGTTACAGTACAGTCCTATTTTCGATTTTTCGATTCGCCGGTTACCATAAATTCTGGGTGTTTGTCCTTGAAGTCATGCGCCGGGTATCGCAAGCGGCTTTGGATTGTTTTGATTCCACTTGATGATGCGGAGCGCGAAAGTTGATAAACAATGACGATGGCGCACGGACCAATCGCTTAATTCATCATCTTCAACTGCTGTCCCGAGCTTCCTCCGACTTATAGGTTCAACTTCATCATATCAAGTCAGTTCAAAATTGGTTTACATTATTTCAATAAAGATTCTTTCACTCTCTCGCTGGGAATAAAAACTAAGGCTCAGTAGGAAGGTCTTATTTTATGTATGAATGAAATCTTCCGAATGAAAAATTATCATAACCTCCCCCTCAGCTTTCATGCCTTCAAATTGATTATTGATCCATATCCAGATCTTCAAGCAAATACCAGGCGTATAGAGAATATCTCTTGACCTTATTCTGTCCCTCCGATACCTTTAAATTGCCTTTTAGATTCTTCAAACTCCTGTTATACTTCATACAATATCTGAGTGGGAACGAAAAGTGCAGAATTTGACTAACTCAGAACCAAAGGCTGGGGAGCATTATTCACCTTTGGTTTACAACTCGTTTATTTTTACAATATTTGAGATATGTTTTATGGATGAGAATCAATCCTGGACTATTCTTGCCCTCGTCTGACATCCTTTCCGGTCATTTTCCAGCTTCCATACGGAAGTAAAGCCTCAATATTAAGGTATTCAGCCCGTCCATATTTTCAACTGACAACTTCAAGTTCTGAATAACACTAATTAAAGGGACTGCCCTAAATCTCATCAAAGGTTTCCTTCGACAGTTCTATCTTAGTGGCGAAAGCAAAGCCGTGGTCGGAGATGATTGGCTATACCTACAAAGCCTGCTAGACATTGCTCAGCTGTATGTTTTTTGCAGCCTAACTCAACAATCAATCACGTTCCAGACAGAGAGGCTTGAAATCACCCCTCGTCTAGGAGATGATGGATGTACCAGGCTAACTTCTCGATATGTGCCGTTCGGTTCTCTTCAGTCCCTGGCCAAGGCTAGTTACCTTGACTGCCGTCTATGGCTCAAAGTTCACGTCGGGGAATTAGACCATAGAATTTATATCTGCCCGCTAGTCCCTCTTTCAATACAGCTAATTAGTAATTACAAAAGCCTTCAAAGGAAGGTGCTTGAACCGCACTTTACTGCATCTCAAGGTTGTGCTGAGCCTCAATATGAGTACATACGGGGCAAATTCTGGGTGCAGAATCGGATGTTTGGCGCAACAGCCAGCTAATATACGGATTGACCGACCGGGACTTTGTCATCTATGTTTAGATTGGTCTTCACTGCATACAGTGCAATATATTTGGGCTTGGAATGGCAGTCTTCAATGACATGACAGCGATGGCTGTCTCACGATCTAATTATCATATATAATCTTCTAAGAAACACAAAAAGTAACCTATATAATTAAATCAAAACGGCCTATCTGGAAACTCTGTTGGTTAGTTTTGGTTATCTTTATTGCTATTGTGAGAATCATAGGAATGCCAGGCGGGGTACATGTCATTATATAGTAAAGTAGAGGTGCTTCATGGACGAAATTAGACATTCATCTGAGACTCTGTATCATTTTGTTAGAAGTTTCCTGCAGAGATCCGCCGTATTGGGAGATCGCATGTGATGACGCGATATTCCTTGATTGTACCAGCGGATATCACCCTGCAGACCTATCAAGCAATAGGAACGGTTTATCAGTTTGGCTCTTCTCAGGTGATTCTATAACGGACTGCCCGTTGAGTCTGTTTACGTATTTTACGGACTCTGGAAGTAGTCCTATATTCCCCAACTATACTTCAACTACTGTGTCTCCTTTCTCGGGGCTTTTCCCCATGAGCATTGCTTAATTATGAGCTTTTGGCCACTTCGGGCTGAGAAATCGAGTTAGATGCCGAACATATAGGTATGTTGCTGGCTCTGTGATTTGAGTATATACTGTTTGAGGTACATAATCAAAGTAGTCTCAGGTGGTATTTCTGCGCCTAGAACTTCAACTATTGCCAAGACTACACCGCAGTCTTGGAACATCTCTGTCTGGAATGAGGCTAAGACTAAACTTGAGCATGTATCAACAGTACAAAAGAGAGCACCATCATATAGCTATGCCGTCGTTCGTTGGGCATTAGTGGTTTTATAAGTAGAATTTGCCTGATTTTATAGAACCATCTCATATCTTATGTATGTACATAGCTTCCATTACGTAGTCTGCTACCCTAGAGTGAAGAATGAATATAGGTACTCTAAAACGTCTAAGTTTGGGCTCGTATTTCCTCAAGCCCTGCAGAGTTTAGCAAGACAGTCTTTTAGAGCGCATCCAGAGCTCATGAAATAAGCTTGACTGAGTCACGATATTGTCTTTGAACTCAGCCTTCATTTGAGGTCATGTTGGTTACGGTCACGTGCCATAGAAATTGGATGACGGAGAAGACGGAATCGGTCCCACTAAATTCCAGGCCCGTCTTCTCTTGGTGGGACCGAGAGATGGGCAGGCAGGAGCCTCTTGCGTGAGCCTCGTCACTGAATCGACCAGCAGCTTGGACTAAACCAAACACGCCCCCACGACCTTAAACTCATCGCAACAACATTACACACCAACAATCCCTGAACTCGAACCCTCCAATTCAAGCCCTGGCCGATACTTACAGATCTTGAGGGGACTACATCGCGACCACCGCTATCATGTCTGACGGAGTTTTAAAGCCCGAGAAGGACTTCTCGAAGGAGGTTGACCAGCAGCTTCCCGAAGCTGAGAAGCTAGCTGCGGTAGGTTTTTGAGCTTCGAGCTATTGATATTGAGCTTTTTCTGACACTTTGTTAGTCCGGTAACCTCCAAGGCGCCATTGAGAAGCTTGCTGCGCTCGAGAAGCAGACCCGACAAGTATGCATTGGTATACGCCTGCTCACTCCCCTTCGCCGCTAATCCGCTACTAGGCCTCCGATCTTGCGTCCACATCACGAGTCCTTATCGCAATCGTCACACTATGTAAAAATGCAGGCGACTGGAGCTTGTTGAACGACCAGACCTTGGTCTTGTCCAAGAAGCACAGTCAGCTCAAGCAAGCCATCACCAAGATGGTCCAGACCGTCATGGGCTTCCTCGACGACACTCCCGATCTCAAGACCAAGCTCTCTGTAATCGAGACCCTGCGAACAGTAACAGAGGGAAAGATCTTCGTCGAAGTCGAACGAGCCCGTGTCACCAAAATCCTTTCCGACATTAAGAAGACGCAGGGTGATCTAAAATCCGCCACAGAGATTCTTTGCGAGCTGCAAGTCGAGACCTTTGGTTCCATGGATCGACGGGAAAAGACCGAGTTTATTTTGGCGCAGGTCGAGCTATGCATTGAGAGCGGAGACTGGACACAGGCTGCTATTCTAGGTCGCAAGATCAGCACCCGCTATCTTTCTCGCAAGCCTAAAAAGACCGCCGAGCAGCTTGAGAAGGAGCAAAAGGAGCGTGAAAAGAAGAAGGCACGCGGCGAGGAGGTGCCCGAAGAGAAGGAGGACGACACAACTGATCTGAAGCTGCGTTACTACGAGCAGCAGATCATCCTTGCCAAGCACGAGGAGAAGTACCTGGATGTGTGCAAGCATTATCGGCAGGTTCTGGACACAGAAGCAGTTGAGGAAGACCCAGCCAAGCTTCGACCTGTACGTTGACTGCCTCTGAACTATCGATCTGCTTTGCTAATCTCCTAACTATAGGTCCTGCAGCGCATCATCTA
Organism: Fusarium subglutinans; assembly: GCF_013396075.1. Taxonomy (NCBI): domain Eukaryota; kingdom Fungi; phylum Ascomycota; class Sordariomycetes; order Hypocreales; family Nectriaceae; genus Fusarium; species Fusarium subglutinans. Next base: position 9,935 of record NW_023502222.1, read on the forward strand.
CTTTGTCATCCTTGCTCCCTATGACAACGAACAGCACGACCTTCTCCACCGAATCCACAAGGATACACGCAACTCCGAAGTTCCAGCTGAAGCAGAACTTCTGCGACTCTTTACTGTCCATGAGTTGATGCGATGGCCAGAGATTTCCAAGAGATTCGGCCCTCACCTCTGCAGTACCGATGTCTTTGACGCCCAGCTAGGTCAATCTTCGGATGACAAGGCTCACCAGCGATGGCAAGATCTGCGAAAGCGAGTGATTGAGCACAACGTCCGAGTTATTGCCAAGTACTATACTCGCATCCAGATGAGCCGCCTGACTCAGCTACTTGATCTTGCCGAGGATGAGACAGAGAAGTACATCAGTGAGCTTGTAACTTCCAAGACTGTCTACGCCAAAATTGACCGACCCGCACGAATTGTGAGCTTCGCAAAGCCTAGAGATGCTGACGATGTCCTCAACGAATGGAGTCACAACATGAAGAGTCTCCTGGGACTATTGGAAAGAATTGATCATCTTATCACCAAGGAGGAGATGATGGCACGAATCCAGCCTGCTAAATAAGATTTTGGAGTACATGATAGAGCGGTGAATAATTCATGACGGTTTGGGTGGTCTGTAATTATACAGGTTAGATAGTCCTCGGGACGAGGATGTATGACATGGCATTTGGTGTATTTCACCAAGTCTATCTATTCGTATGCGTCTTAGTCTATATGCGTCTTCCCAAAACTCAATGAGAACGTCGTAACAGAAACCATCCCTTGACAAGATTGTTCATTACAACTCTGCTTTAGGCTCATTGCATTGACCATGCTCCTTGATGAAGCCAGCCAGAGGCGCTGCCCACTGTTTGGACACGGGTACGTGGTGACCTCCTGGGTGAACAAGTACAAGAGGGTCTTGACAACGATCTGTGAGAGCCCGGCTTCGACTCTCGTCAACCACTGTGTCAAGACTACCCAGGAAGTGTAATGAAGGAGTCTTGATCTTGGGCTCGTAGCAGAACTGGAGCGAGTCGGGAGTGGCCCAGAATCCGGAGTACGAAATGACGAACTTGAGAGGCTTTCCAGAGTTTGCCTCTCTAAGGCCTCTCGCCCAATCTCCCTCTTTTCCTTCAGGCAGACTGCGTTGTGGCTCAAGAGCGGCTGCTACAAGAGCGGCCATGGCACCACCCTGACTAAAACCGCACACTGCATCGATGCCCTCTGTCTCTCGAATGACCTGTCCAACGGTAGCCATGCCCTCGTCAAATAGTCGATAATTGCCGGTGGCTTCATCTTTGCGGAACCACGCCCAGGTATCGGGTCTGTAGTCCTCTGGCTGAGGCTCCTCAGGGGGTTGATAGCCGGGGATGTCTTCTGGACTTAGACGGTTGGGACCGGTGGCATAAAGGAAGACAGGGAGAAGTGAGATAGGGTTGAGTAATTTGACGAGTGTCTTCTCCAAGGCACGGGTTTTGGCACGGAATAGAGCGCCAGATTGTGTGTAACCTGGTGATAAATGTCAGTGACTTACGGGTGAGTCCAGGGTATGCTAAAGATGGCGGAGAGTCATTCGGAATGCATCTCTTTGCATGAACGTCACCAATACTCACCATGAAGCATGAGAATCTTGACCTCATGTTTTCCATTGCCATTCGGCTTGGGAGCTGCTGTAGCGGTCATTGTAGGTAAGCAAACTTTGTATGAAGAAAAAGTGAAAGACGAGGCTCGTCTAGTAGATACAGTTGGTCTAGCAGTAGAAAAAATACTAAGAAGAAAACGCATCTATAGAAGAATGATGGGATGTTAGAGCGGACTTATTAAGTCGGTGTTGATAAGAAGGTTGTAGGCCGTATGAGTCGAGCGAGGAGCGCGAGGCAATGATTTGTCAGTGGTGGAAATCCTCAAAGGCATCGGGCCGTTGCTTAACATGACGGCACTTTATCCCCACTACAAACGTTGTCAACAATTCAGCAATGGCTGGCTAACCAAGTGCTTTAGAAATGTTCTCTTAAATGCGAAGTCTCACCTAATAGTTGAGGTCTATTATAAAAAGTCTACTTAGTCAAATCCAATGTAAGTGTTAACACCAGTTTCATGTCTTGATGCAAAAGTATCCTCATCAGAGTTACATTAATAGGTCTACCTATAGAAGAAATTGAATGCATCTACATGAGATAGAGAGGCACGGCGCAAAGTAAGTAAAGAAATGAGATATCATGTGGCCGTGATGATGGACCGCTACATCCACAAGAGCTTCATAGCCAGTATGTCGTGGTGAGTATTGGGCTATAGTTCATCTCCCTTGCACAAAAATAGAAATAAACCACGGAGCATAATGGTAGATTTCAGAGTGAGTCAAGGGTTTGTACTCCGTACAGGTCACATAATCAGACCAGACTTTGGTCTTGCTTCCCACACAATCGGACATCTGGAATTCAAGGGCATTCGTCGTTCGCAGTTACGTCCATGGGTAACCTTCGTATGATCGTTGTATAGGTCAATTAAGCCCCTTTTTTGATTCTATGATACAATTCCATCTCGTGAACCATGGCCTCGCGTTCGAGCGGGTCGATTATGCGTGCTAGCTGGACGAAATCCCATTTCCTTTCCATCAAACTTAGTGACCGCCGGACTTGGCGTTGGGGTTGCGGGGGTCGTTCTTCCACTCGGCAGCTGTTGTGTCTGATTAGTCGTCGCTCTGTGCTCATCTTATAGGGGTCGTACAGTTCATCATGGCGGACTGGGCGGAGTTGACGCCGTAGGCAATGACAACACCTGTATCAAGAATCAATTGCTGTCCAAATCTCATCGAAAGATGAATCCAAGTCGGGCGCGGCGGTATATGACCGGGAGAGAGTCGTTTTGTCGGGCGAATTACGCAATATCACATACCGGCAGCGAAGAAGGGCCAGTAAGGCTTCACTATTGGAGGAGTCAGCGGGACACGTTCACGATGGCGCAGGTGGACGGGCCACAATTGAACGTACAGAAGGGAGCGTTGAACTTCTTGAGGGGTTGAACACCGAGCCAAGACATGATGACGGATTTCGTGGGTATCGTGGAAGGTAGGTTCGGTTTATGGACTGTATAGCTTCAAGATTGAGATTGCTACAAAACGAGCCTTTTTCCGAACGACACAGCTCCGAGCGGGTTCTGCCGAAGCCGAGCCCGATTGGTTTTCTGTGTGCCTAGAGTCTAAGGCAGAAAGAATTTTGAAAGTCGCTGAGTAAGATGGGTACGTACTTCACCAGAGCTGAGGAACAGCAGGCCCAACCGAAACCCCGCATTCTTTGACGCGCTAAGCTGGGGTGACATCATCAGATAGCTCCCCAAGCTCCAGCTTTAAGAAGGTAGTGTACGTACTGTAAACCGTCTGATCTCATCACTCCTGTTTCCCTCAATCAAATCACTCTATTTTTCCCTTGTTTCTCTGTCAAAGGCTCATAGAGTCTGTACTCGTCATACTCGTCGTTGAAAATAACCAAAACTCACCCGATAAGTGCGGGGTGAATTATACATTCCCTGGGCGTGTAACCGAAAGCCGTTCCGTCCCTCCAACTCTAAGCTGCCCAATCGTCCACGCGCTTCGCCCTCCTCCTTAGGTTTGCCAGTGCCAGGGCAATCTCAACCAAAAGGTGCTTTGATACCACCTTGACGCTTAAACGCCTGCCTTCCCGCTTCTGCTGTGCCCTGCCAGCATTTGATTACCACCAATCCTGCCGCATCTGACCTTCTGCTTCCGTGTCCTCGGTGTACTTTCTCCTTTCAGCATCTCCCCTGTCCGTCTCGGTTCCTCTAAGATCTACAACCGCACAACTCCAACGTTTGACGTTTTAACGTTGTTGTCATCTGCAAGATCGCCCGCAATCTCCCCGCGCCCGCGCCAGTGTCAGCTTTATTAGACACCAATTGCGCCCATCCACCTCGAGACTTTGCATTTCCATTCCTCACCGCACCTCAATCAAAGCTCTAAACTCCAACGATTCTCAAAATGCTCAGTCGTCAATTTGCACGCGCCGCTGCTGCCACTCCTCTCGCAGGCGTGCGAGCTCTGAGCTCGACTGCTATCCTTAACGGTCGCACACCTTCGCTGGGAGATGTCAACCCTACACATGCAGAGGTCGATAAGTTCAGTCAGAAGCAGAAGGAATTCCGCGATCACCTGGTCGAGGCACAGAAGAAGCGAGAAGCCAGTTCGTTGCCCTCTCACCCACAGTCTGCTAACGTTCCTTTCAACGCGTCGGTCGAGGGCTCACAGAATGACCATGTAGGACGCTCTGAGGAGGTGAAGGAGCCTGAGCCTGCCCGCAAGGCGGGCCCTTTGACGAACCTCATCTACGGTACCAAGGAGGGTCGTGAGCTCGATGCTCAGCTCGAAGCAAGCTTCAGTCAAGTTCTTGCCCGTGGCAAGTACGTCCATTCGATCGTTCTTCACGAAGTCAAGCCTGAGAAGGTTGACGAGTATGTCGATCTCGTCGGGAAATGGTACCCCAAGATGGCAAACGCCCCCGAGAACAAGGTGAACCTGGTCGGAAGCTGGAGGACAGAGGTTGGCGATTGTGACACCTTCGGTAGGTTACGATTAATTGCATTACATTTTCTGACTACTAACCATTGAAACAGTCCACATCTGGGAATACCAAAAATACGAAGGTTACCATCAGTCCCGATACTCAATTACTCACCACCCCGAATTTGCCGACTTCAACAACAAGTTAAAGGGCCTAATCAACTCCAAGAACGTCTCCCTCATGCAAGAATTCTCTTTCTGGCCAACCACCCCCCCCCGATCGCTCGGTGGCATCTTTGAGCTGCGCTCTTACACACTGCACCCCGGCAACCTGCTCGAGTGGGAGACACACTGGCGACGAGGTCTCAAGGCCCGCCGTGAGGTTATGGAGGGTGTTGGTGCTTGGTTTGTTCAGATTGGAGACCTTAACACAGTCCATCATCTTTGGCAGTTTGCCAACCTTGAGGAGCGTCGAGGGCGTCGTGAACAGAGCTGGCAGGTCGAGGGCTGGAGCGACACAGTCCACAAGACAGTGCCTCTTATCCAGAGCATGAAGTCAAGGATTCTCGTTCCCATGCCTTGGTCTCCTGTTCGATAAATGCTCGAGCGGCAAGACGCCGCCGCTCTCATCCCACAGTATCCTGATCATCTCACCCGCCTGCTCAAATCCAGGCTGAACATACCTCCTGTACGAGATACGATGTCTCTCTGCGTTTTCAAAGCATAGTCCATTTTGTTTTATGTCAAGAGTCTTTACGGTTTTAGCGGGGGAGCGATGGAATGTGGATATGGATTGCATAGATAGATGTATTATCTAAATTTCTACAAATTCATCTGAAACTGAAGAACCAGTATCCGTAACATCGCGACATACAGTGATACCGATTTTAATGGTTTCGAAGCCTATGATAACTCAAAAACAAGCTTGGAAGTGAAAACCCCGCCCAATAATAACCAGTCACCTCAACGCCAGGGTATCCAATCAGTTTACATGCAAAGCTGCTCACATGGCCTTTCCCCTCATTTCTAAGAGTCAACACTAAGGACCTCAGCAATGTTCCTTCGGGCTTGGCCAAGCATGTGACTGAGGTAGCTGAGCTTGGACTGAATGGATATGAGACTCGGGTCTGCGCTTTCGACGCGTACCTTTTCCCGGACATAGACTTCCTGAACATCATTACTATCCACTTCTGCAGCGGACGATCCTGGCTCTGGGGTATGGCGGGCACTGCCCCGCTTCGAGCCGCCAATGTTGGACCCATGTGTGTTATACCGGAAAACGGTGTCCATCTCGTCGTGCTCCAGCCGACGCACAGTTCCAAAGGCTAGACCCAGCTTGGTGCCAAAATGAACATGCGCATGAACAGGTTCTAGAGCACGCAGCCACAGAATTATGCAGCTTTCTTGGAGACCGAGATAAAAGCTGAGGTTAGACCCAATTGATGGCACAAACTGATCTGGTGAACATGAGCACATCTGCCAAGCAGGATCAGAGTCTGTTAGAGGAGGTCCTTTGAGAATAGCTGATGAATCGGAGAGAGAATCAGCAAGAATGCTGAGAGTAGAGGCGAGCGAGCTAGCGTCCTGTGGTTTGGACAAGGTGATAGCGAGGAGGTCTATTGACTGGTTGAGGTAGCCGTGCAAAGCATCGAGGCCTTGGATATGAATAGCTTTGGACTGCGATAGGGATAGGGTCTGCGGGGGTATCGTTCGAAGCTGGAGATGTAGAGTCTGCGATCGAAGGACGTCAGCGTGCAGAACGAGGCTGGAGCTGCATGCAGGGGAACATGAGCTCAACAGGCAGCCTTACGCCTTTAACAATACGAGTGCCGACACGAGTGAGCGTGCCCTTTACTTTTTCGTTGCGTGGTGTGCTCATGACGAGTGTACTGCCCGGATCGATAGGCGCGAGGAGCGCATAGCAATCCTCTAGACCATGTTTAAGATCGCGGCAGACCTCGAGCGTTTCGTCGACGATCCAATCGAGTTCGCGCGCCTTTTCAAAATAGATCAGCATGTTATCTTGACTTGTTTTCTCTCGTTTCGCTTCGTCGCATGAGGTCGCAGTACCTGGGTTTCGGAGGCTTTAAGTCTGAGCTCGGCCGGCGAGACAGGAGGCCAGATTGCAATGGACATTATGAAAGAGGTGCCTAGCTGGTCGATACTACGCGAGTAGCCAGTTAGGCAGCCATGAGAGAAGATGGCGGCGATGAGGTTATAGCGATGGTGGACTGATACTGATCAGGAACGAGTTGGAGATGGACGAGTAGCCCGAAAGAATATTGACTCCAGGTGAGCTCAGCCGACAGCTTCAAGGTGACGTCTGTAGCGGGCCGCTGGACGCTACCTAAGGTACCTAGGTAAGGTACCTTTGGGGTGAATGAGCTGCGCCACAGATCTGTGGCGCTCTCATCCTCAACTTTGGAAGGAAGATTTTGCGATGATATGAAGTGTATTAACTTCTTATAATAATTGCTCTCAAAATCTTTCAGAAGGTTATCGATTTGAAGGTCGTTTTGTCCCCCGCGGTTCATGAGAGCATAGCGGTAGTGGGGGTGTCTGTATCTAAAAGGACTTTTCCTTTCCATTCACGAGACTTGTGTCTTCTTCTCATCACCTCGACTTCTACTCACGCCAGGCATCATCCATACTCAGGCATCCTTGAAAACTGAGGTGGCTAGAAACAATCGATTCAAAAGGAGGACTCGTATCATTTACAAAGTAGGACTTATTCGAGCACATTCCTTCAAAATTTGTCGAAAAGTTCTTTTTGAAGATTCATTTGCCGATCAGTACCAGGCAGCCAAAACTCATAAAAACGACAAGATGGCTCCGGCCGAGATTCCCAAGGCTTCAAACAAGGTATATGGTACCTTGAGCAAGCTGCCTGCTATTTCAGAAGGTATAGCCTTTACAAAGGATTACGAATATGCGACTGACGCCTCCCAGGCGCTCGTGTCGAGAAACGCCCTCTAACTAGGCGCCAGCCGCCAGCATCATCCAAGTCTCGCATCATCTACGTGTCTTCAAGGACACCATTCATGGCTGTGGTCAAACGCGCCCGTAAACAGCTTGACGACTCACTCAAGACCACTGGCGCAGCACCCAAGTACGCGTCCCTACATTCGCGTGTTGAGGCGCTGCAGCGAAGCAGCGGTGGAGATGCAGACAGTGCCGCCGTGACACTCGCAGGAACGGGTAGAGTCATTGAGAAGATCCTCGCGGTCGCGAGTTGGTTTGAGCAGGAGGGGGACTGCGAGGTCGAGATCACAACAGGAACCGTCGGAGCCGTGGACGATGTGGTGGCCAGTGGAGACGAGGAGGACCAGAGTCGCCTGAGGAAGCTCAGTTGTCTGGAACTCCGGATTAAGCTCAAGTGAGATAGGTCCGTAGGCACGGCGATAAGGATTCAGGGACACGGCAGCAAGACGGTGTCGCATCAGATCTACAAGGCAAGTAACCTTGCATGCGAATCCCGGATTAGCATTGTGTTTTGCTGACACTTTCCCCATAGAAAAAAGTCCACGGCGTCCGAGTCGGAATGCGCGGGTATGCACAAGGGCCACACAAAACAAGCCAATCTGACAGTATCGAGATCTAGGTTGACTTCCATAATTGAGGACTTGAGGGCTTGAGTGGGCCGCCGATCCGGATGATTTGGATCAGCTCGAGAAACAGTGATTATGAATCAATCAGCCAGGGCCAAACCAGAGGCCGTCTGACCCTCGGGCATATTCATAGTAAGGAATAGAAACTTGGTGTGACCGCCTGAGCAAGAATTGGTCCATAATAGCCGCCAAAGGAGGAGAATGCTGTTGCTTGATACCGTCGGTGTATCCTGGTTCGAGCAAGCGACCGACGGATGGAATTACATGCACCAAAATTGAGATGGAATGTCAGCTTGTCGTTGAACAGCATTATTTGGTTATGAATAGGCAGGCCATTCAGTTCATCACTACCCAAACAAATGAGGATTAAGGAAGAGATGGGAAATTCTCAAGATCCAATGTCTACGCCGCTCCATGCATCGTCATTATCCGTCCATTTCCTCCTATTTGCTAACCGGGTCGAAACTTGACTCGGCTGTTAAAGAGACCAACTCCTGTGGTGCGCCGCGGGATCCGCTATCCAGTCAGGATCCCTTATGCAATGCTAAATATGTCGTTTCTATCAAGTCAAGTCTTTTGGATCTTTCGCTTGCTGGTGATTTGTGGTTTTTTATGTAACACGGTAGGCACTGCGTCTTGTGATTAGGCACGCCCTTGTAAGACGGGGACTATGACTCAAGAGAGGGACTTACTCGATAACCAAGTGCTCGCCACGCCAGGCACCACTGGCCACCCATAACCCACAGTTGACGATTTCGGCGTAACGCTTGTCGGATGTCTTGAAAGTCGCGAACATGCGGAATCCATATCGTCGTGGGTCAATGTCCTTGGGGGTCCGAGGGCTTAATAGAGTGTCGAGAATATCTGCAGGTCCTGAGAGAGAACCTCGAGTGCGCATTTCAAGACTGACCAAAGAGTTAAACCCAAGTCTAGTGACTTATAAGAAACCTCAAAGCTTACAGTGCAGGTTGTTCGTCACTTGTTTGGATGACGAAAGCGCCCTCAACAAGCCTCATGGGCCTAAAACCGCGTGCCTGGCCAAGATCATATCCGCCTGCCTATACAACACACATAAAATCCCCCTCAGTCAGCCACGAATTGGATAAAAGTGTAGAATTCTAGAGAGGTTGGGGGGCGTGTGGAAAAAAAAAAAAGGAAAACGCACAATGACGCGGCCGTGGCCAAAAGACCCAGACCATACCCCGGCTGAGACCGTTGCTATTTCCTTGGTGTTGCCTGAGTCAACATGGACAGCTTCTTGATTTAAACGAACAGCGATTCGAAAGTCAAAGTCGAGGGCTGGCATCGGAAAGGCGAGTCCAGGGCATGGGAAGTGGTTAAGAGAGCGTTGGCAGGCCTCTTCAACGGTTCTAAAAGTACCAAAGTATAGTCAGCAATCCAACGTCCGGCAGGTAATTTGAGAAGATCCTTCCAACTTACTTGCCAGGTCCCTCTCGACATTCGCGCTCAGCCTGAACTCTATATAAGAGACCACCGTCATTGAAACATCCACCTCCTGATACAGAATCTTGTGATTGTGTGGTCGGTTGCAGCGGGTGGATTCTGGTATCCCACGACTCGGCCGGCTTGTCGGAAGCTTGGTAAAAGGGAGTCGATTCAGGCATGCATGTGGATTCAGAAGTGGGAGCAGTAGAAGTAGGTAACGAGAATGAGAGAGTATCGGTTTCGGTCGCCATGATGTGGTTGTGTTTTTGGTGTAGATGTTGAAGCTGCAGCGCGTATTGAATGAGACGCCTTATGGCAGTCTAATGTCGCAATATGAGAATTCGGATGTGTTGGAGACCTTATGATATCATCTGAGTCCTACCGTCGAATAATTGAAAGGATTGAAGGCTTGTGAAATTGACAGGGCGATTTGAGTTGGTATATATAACGTTATTGCTGGCGGGATATCGAGGCGGGAGGCGGTCCCGTCGGCTTGGCTTGGCTTGTGTAAGCGATGGAATAAGTGTCGCAAATCCCCGAACGCCGAAGGCGAAAGTCACTTTTATTATTTCGAGTATTGGCCAGATCGTGTTCGTGAGATATTATAAAGTCAATACACTAGAGATGAAATGATGAACTGCAAGCACACAAGAAGGCCAGGGCGAGGCAGGATAGGATCAGCCAAGGTATTTAACATGGATGGAAGTCAACACCACGGATAACGAGATCCATCCATTGTGACCACCCAACCCATGGCATCCCGTAAAAATATTCAAGCTAGGGGGCGTGTAGGGCGTACTGCAACTACAGACCCAAGGTACCTACGCTACATCTCAGCTACAACTTGTACTGTACAGTACAGCCAAGTCTAACAAGGGCGTGGCGTTTTGTCATGCTTGCAAATCTACAGGTCCATGGACGGGTTTAGGCCTCAAGCCCTGCGGTTGTACTGGAGCTTGCGGACAAGCCAAAGTTCCAACTTGCTACTAAGCAGAACTCCTACTGTACAGGTGTGGCTGACCTGTGCACCTCAGGGTCCAATTACAGAGCAATTCGTACCCGTACAGGAGACTATATCCGCGGCTTTAGAGGGCGCGCCGGACGAAGACATAAAAATGTGGGTTAATCGCCGATCATGTTAAGAATCAGACCCGACAAGACGGAAGGCTTTCGTTTTGCAGTTAGTGCACTAACTATCCCTCGAGGTACGGGTGTCAGTACATGCACCTAGGTATATGTGACCCCAGATCTTGACATGGCGAGTTAATCTGGCTTTGGAGGCATTCCCTATTCCACCCACAGCAGTCGAGTGCCTTACAAACAGTGCCTACCCGAGCCAAAGAGCCCTATTGATTACCTAGGTAGGTAAGGTAGGTATGCGCTGCTGGGACTTAAGCCGCGTAAAGTCCGCGACCGGGGCATTTTCCATTCGGCATGCTCGGACAATCCGAGAGGCCCGGGGTGTGGCATCGATAATTAATCAATTAACCTCCGGTCCATGGGCATCTGTGAGAGTAAGCCAAGATTGGTCTTTCTTTTCTTGGAAGCTGTTGCTAATATCCATTGTTTATCTGAAATACCTTCGTTGTGGCGGCTGCCGGTCAAAGAGTAAAGCCCGTGGTGTCAGAACCCGCAGCTTGGAGATGCTGGGCTGACAAATTGAAGGGGCCGTCAAGTCCACCATTATTACCCAAAAAGGAATAAGATCATGATGCTGCTGCTAGGGCTGTAGGATCCGTCATCATGAGGAGGATTGGCCTTGCAGCCGATTCCGACGGTATCGGTATCGGCTTCTTTGTTTGTTTTGTTTCGTCGCTATGACTATCAGGCTGTTGGTGTACAACACATCGTCCATCCATGCACCAGTTCATTATTACGCATGGTAGCACTCGATAACGCACATCTGCATGTTGTCAACCTACATGTAATGCAGATCAGAGCTTCTTGAGCTCTCATGTCGTACAAATGCTCTTCGAGGATGGGGGCGGGGGGAATTGCTTGGCTGGCCTCGGGGAGCAAGAAAACACCGGACCTTAATATAGGGTATCAAAATAAACTTAACAAAGAGGCTCCTAAGCTTACGCTAGATTTACCTAAATATTTTTATTGTAAGGGGTCAAGGGTCTGTGTTTTCTTTCCTCCCCTAGCTGGGGTCATCATGATTACTCGGTGCCAAGCAAAACCTTGACCCTCCATCGAGGGTGACATCCAATTCAGCGTGGAGGGCTAACCTACGTCGAGCTGCAGACGGAAAGGGAAGACGGGATGCAACATGATAGGCTGGTGAGGATCATGTTGACCTAGTAAGGTCTTGAATTCCGAAACCACCAAAAACCAGAGTTCATACCAATTCACAGTTCTGTCCAAAGCAGTCTACGGATTTAACAACAACGGTGCATACGGGCCGCTGACGCTAAAGTCCATGATACTAGACAAAGCACCAAGACAACTAAGTAGGGCCTTTATCACCGCGCGCGCGCCCTATGACATGTCCTCGTAATAGGCGTTGACATGGCTTGTCAAGAACATGACGTTGTTTCCGAACCCAGTGCTCACTCGGCAAGTATGCAAGTTACCGGAATTTTCGGATTCGTAAAGAGTTTGCCGTCGATAATGGCTTAATCCCGGGCTTAGAATCGTCGTTGGCCTAGAAAGCTGATCAACAAGCAAGAATTTTTGGAAATCCGGAATTGTTTCTGTGCGCGTCTATGATGAACTCAAGGAGGTGCTGAACAAGCATCACGGATTTAGTGCTTCGTCAGCAAGCGTCGGCGTTTAAGTTGAGCTGCACATGGATCTTGGGCTGAAGCTGTTGGATTCTATAGATCCCACGAGCACCATGGATTATGTGATTATAATTTACAGTAAGTCCGAGCTGGCCAGACACAGCCAGGAGAGGTCATTCTCACAGATCACAAGCTGAACGAACTGCTTAGCAATATTGGAAAAGCCACGTTGACCAACAACCTCGGACGGCATTGTAATCAATGGTTCCAATAATGTAATGTCTCGCTGGGAAGATGCAATCCGACAACATGACGCTTGGCTACGGCGTGTCGGCATGAAGTAATGAAGTTGAGCTTGGCTCTCCTGCCATCATTCCAGTTCGTATCTCACTCGATCTCATCTATCACAGTGTTAGACCGCACACAAAAGCAAAGGTGCTGTGGAAGGGAGATAATAGAACTCTGACCCTTTGTCCTAGTGATTAAAATAGTTGATCTCAAGGCCTCCTAATTTCCTTAGTACATAGACTATCTAGAGCCATGCCTCTTCAATGTTCTGGAACAAACAATACATTGATGCCATGTGCCGAGTCTCCCGCAAGGAATGAAACAGAGGAGCTCGGCACTTGAGACCGAGATGAGAACTTTGTCAGATGTTTGCTCTCCTATGCGAAACGCAAACTGCTTCGCGAGGTGCACACAGATTTTCCCCCGCTACACAAGATCCAGGAACGGTCGCCAAATCACGTTGTACATGCCGAAAGCCAAATATTCCCTGGTTCGCTCATAACGAAGAGGCGCTGATTTTTCCGTCCCTCAGGGGGGTTTTAAATCTGGACCCCTTAACAACAAGTCTCCGCTCTTTCACGATGATCGTGGTCCTTTGATCGCCGACACGCAAGCAGGTTCCATTGTAACAGGATTCGAAGCAGCGACTGAGAGGCTGTATGTAACAGAGATGCTGTGCGGACAACCCCTGCCCTTGCCTGTTTCGAAATCTCCAACGTAACGCTAGAAAAGGCTTGTTCTGCAACCTTATTCGAAAGTGGCACTGTATTTCGCGATCAAATGAGACGAATTGCGATCCAGGAAATGTGCACCAGCCCGGCAAACAGCAAGCCGCAACTCCTGACGGGTTTGATCTTCTGTCTGGGCAGTCTATTGCACCATTGTTGCACCTTGTGCCATCAGCCAACCGTCCAGGTAACATGTCTGAATCCAGATGAGGGCAGATCTCAATTGGGTCAAATTGGACGGCGGGCGCATTACTGTGTCAAATTGTGATTGGGACAAACTTGTTTGACTCAATGGACAAGGATGGACTTTGTTGAAGTCGGGTTTGTTTATCTCACAATGTCTTGGCGATGATAGCCTCGTTGGTAGCAATATGCATCTTTCATTTTTCTGATCAAATCGTGTTGGCCAAGAGGCGTCTAGAATCTTACTCGCTAGTGCACATTAACCCCTGTGGCTGCGCATGTTACAGCGTGCTCACATCGTAAGAAACGGCTTCTTCCAGACGGTTACTCCTTACAGATTCACCCATCATGGCAAGTTACTGACCACAGTATCATCAAGTTTCAGGGGTAACTTGTTCTCGAGGAGACTTATTCTTCAGCGCACGAAAGCGGGCCGTCCGTGTCACTTCCATCAATAGTAACCTCTCGGCTTGCGCTGGGCAAGACTGGCCTAGCTGTGCTTGCTGTCATCATCACCTTCCTCGTCCCATCTTAGCTCCTCAGCTCCTGGATCCCGTGTGGGAAACCCGAAAATGTGAGGAAAGGATGGCCGCGTACTCCGTGCCTTCTTCCGTTGCAAAGGTACTTACTTATCCAGTAAGGATCTCTCCACGTTCCACGTAATTGACGAATCATCCTCTCTTCAAAACCCTCATCAAACAACCCCATTTTGCACCTTTTCATTCCCATTCTCCTTAATAACTACCGTATCGAGCCTAAACTTCCTGATACCAATCCTTGACCAGATAAAGGCCGGTTCCTCTTTCACTTGCAATTCATCTTCACCTCTCTCCTTATTGGCCGAACCTACTACTAACATATCAGCTGCTCCGCTTTTGCGACCGCGCCGTTGGTGAGCTTACTGCGCAGCGACTGTAGCATACCGAAATAATTGGATTGCGCCGCGACCTCAATTTGTCCAGGGTCCATCAGTTTCTTGACTTATCCGCTGCGATACCTTAGTTTAGTAGGTGTCAGCTCCACCGTCTCCAACTGCGGGCCCCTGGCTTTGGGGATTCCTCCCTCGCTCGCCTCAATTTGATTGTTGTCCACTACGATCGATCAAGTTATTTGGCCGCAACACATTTTTCTAAACTTCTTCTTCTGCTTCTTCTTCTTCTGTCGCATTCAGCTGCTTGCTTCTATTTGTTCCCTGGTTGATACTGGCTTCTGCCTGGCCACGCTCGCTTTTCTATGCTATTATAGCACAGTCCTTTCGTTTCTCGACCTTCGCTTCCTACCCCTGTCCCTTATCCTGGGCATCGCTCCTTATCAAAGAATTTCCAAAAAAGATTGCGACTTCATACAGTTACATACCTGGCGTTTCGATTCCACAGTCGCCTCGCAGCCATCGCCATGCTCAACTCTCGCCGCGCCATCGTGGCAGCGGTTTTCATCCTCACCGTTTTCTTCTTACTGACAAGGTCTCATACAACAACGCCTGTCGTCCCAGCTGCTAAAGATGCTGCTGCCACCGCCGTCGACACAAGCAAGAACGATGCCCCTGCCTCGAACCAAGCCGTGTCACCACCACCCGAGGAACAAAAGCAGATGGAGATAAAGGAGCGTCGCACGCGGCCTCGCATTGACATGTCGGGCATGTCAATTTTTGAGAAGCTCGAATACGCCTATCCCTACGATGTTGCGACCAAGTTTCCAGCTTACATCTGGCAAACGTGGAAGCAAAGTCCTGATCAAGGTGATTTTCAGTTCAAAGACCACCATGCGTCTTGGAGAGAGGAGCACCCTGGTTTTGTCCACGAAGTCATCACCGACGACGTTGCCGTTAACCTTATTCGCTTACTCTACGCCACGGTTCCCGAAGTCGTTGAGGCGTACCGAAGCCTCCCCATGCCTGTTCTGAAGGCCGACTTCTTCCGTTATCTGATTCTCTTCGCTCGAGGCGGCATCTACTCTGATATTGATACATATGCAATACAAAGCTCGGTGAAATGGTTGCCTGAACAGATCCCTCGCGATACTATTGGTCTTGTTATTGGCATTGAGGCGGACCCTGATCGCCCCGACTGGGCTCAGTGGTACAGTCGTCGTATCCAGTTCTGTCAGTGGACGATACAGGCCAAGCCTGGTCACCCTGTTCTTCGCGATATTATCACACGCATTACCAATAAGACATTAGAATTAAAGAATCAAGGCAAGCTGGAAAAATTCATCGACAGAAACGTTGTTGAGTTCACTGGCCCTGCCGTATGGACAGACGCTATCATGGAGTACTTCAATGATCCACGGTTCTTCGACATGTCACAAAGCAAGGGCACGATCGATTACAAGAACTTTACTGGTATGGAGACGAGTAAGCGGGTGGGGGATGTGGTTGTGTTGCCCATCACAAGCTTCTCACCTGGAGTGGGACAGATGGGCGCAAAGGAGCCTGACGACCCAATGGCTTTCGTCAAGCACGACTTTGAAGGTAAGGAATCTCCTGCTCATGACAGACCAACATTTGCTAACCGTAGATAGGAACATGGAAACCTGAGAGCGAGCGCCACATGGGCGAGCAGCAGCAACAAGAGGGACAACAGGCGGCTCAAGCACCCCAAGCACCCTTGCAATAACATTATAATCCGAAGCAGAACCATAACCACAACCACAACCACGATACCTAATGTTTAGCAACGACTATGAAGATTTACTTCTCGAACCTGTACATTTCAGCTGCTACACTCTACTCTTTTCTAATGACACACTCGTGTCTGTTTCTGGGCTGGTTTCCGCATTAGCTGTTGTTCGAGCCAGAGGTCCATCAAACTCTGGCAGTTGCATTGCGATGGAAGAGATATAAAAAGTTTGAGGGGAACGGTACTAGACTCTATTGTGTATGGAGAACATCGCTAGGAAAGTCATTTGTTGCGCTTTGGGATAGATTTGTTTCTTGATCTTGTTTTTACCGCATCGTCGTCCACTTGTAGGCAACCACATGTCTCGTGGACATTGAAGGAGAGGAGTTTCTCAGGACTGTCGATTGAAGGATGAAGCGAACAAGCATATACCACGAAGTTTCATACAAGGCTGAAAGAGCCAGATTTGTTCAAAACATTATATTTGTAGTGTGACATGTGATTGAAGGTGCTGACTCTGCAATTCACAGCGGGACTCGGACCGTGTATTCCAGTGCTGCAAACCAGACAAGAGACTGCCAGGGGAAGCCTTCATCCTAAGTGATGAAAAGACTTAGTCTAAATTTAGGGGAGTCTTGACTCAGTTTATTTTGGCCACCTCTTCTAAAGGTTCCCTGAGGACTGCGAATCGCTATTCCAACTGGGTTCACGGCTCAAATATAGCCGTTGTTTCCGCGGTCTAGATGCTGAAATGAATGGGCTATAGCCGTCCCCGTTATTTCCCCAGGTTTTGGTGGAAAGGACGGTACATGATTGGTTCATTTCCAAGCCGCTGAGGGGTACTCCCATTCCCGCTGCCGTGGGCAGTTAGGTAGTGAATAGAATGTGGGGAGCTGACGAAACTAGAAGGAGTAAGAACAGGAGAGGATCAAGGACGGTTGGATGTGGATGAGGAAGTGGAAGGAAGGATGGAGGTCCTGGCGATGATACCTTAGCCGAGGATCATATGCCTTATCCATACTTGGGTACCTAGGTAGTTTCCAAGACTGAAGGCTCTCACAATAAGTCAAGCTCAGAGCCGGCCGTTGTATGCATGCATGACCGTCTTGCAATTGTACATTAAACTAGGAGCCCGCCTCTCCTTGTTCTACAAAGATCTTCAAAACTCCGCATCCACATCAGGCGAGTCATCACAGCTTTCACGATGCAGACCGTAATACGTCAGAGCTTGAAAAGAACACATTTACCCTCAAGAACAATCCTCAGAACATGTCAAGTGAGAACACTTGCTACATCCAATTTAAGCATTCGATGGGGCCCCAAAGAGGTACGGCCTCATTAATATCCATGCACCCAGAGACTCTTTCTAACATATCATAGCCTCCTCTTTATAATGGCACAATCCCAGAACATTTTGCCTCAGTTGTTTCAGCCCACGGAGATCGCGAGGCTGTCATCGCTCGTTCTCCAGGCCCTAATTCCCATGAGTCAACACTAACATACTACGCCCTTGACTCGTTATCCAACAGCCTCGCACATTCTCTCTCCTCACTCGGCGTGCGAAAGGGAGACTGCGTGGCCGTATCTCTCGGCAATGGCCCTGAATTCGCAGCCTTAACATACGCGTGCTTCAAACTTGGTGCTATCCTTGTGCCGCTGAACCCGGGCTTCAATGAGCAACAAGTAGCCGCAGCGCTGAAGCATCTATCCGTGGAAACGCTCATTATCGGTGCTGTGACAGATCTTGCTTATAAGCCAGGAAGAGGCCGGAGTAATCAGCACTTGCTCCAGAGCATTGTGGGGGACGTATCCGCCTCCAAGATCCAGAGCGAGACGGTCCCCTCTTTGCGTAACGTTGTGGTGCTAGACAACCTGGCGAGCCATCCAGATATCAATTTCGACCTCAAATCATACCGGGCCTTCACTCCATACCAATCTCTAATCGACGGCTCAGTTCACACAGTAAAGCCAGACTCTCCTCTGAAACCAAGCGATGTCATCAACATCCAATTCACATCGGGCACGACCTCGCTTCCCAAAGCAGCCATGCTCTCACATCGCGCAATTCTCAACAACGGTGCTTTGATAGCGCATCGAATGGGTCTTCACGCCGATGACCGTATCGTGGTCCCTCCCCCGCTATTTCACTGCTTTGGCTGTGTGTTGGGATACATGGCTACAGCTACGACAGGGGCTGGTATTCTTTTCCCCAGCCCTGCGTTTGACCCTGAGGCTACTCATCGCATGTGTGTCGACCATGAAGCTACGGGCCTTTATGGTGTAAATACCATGTTCGTTGCTGTTCTTGAAGCCCTGGATCGAGGCAATGTCGTCTCACAGCCACCTCGTCACCTACGTAAGGGAATTGCTGCTGGCAGCAGCGTCCCTCCTTCTCTCATGAACACATTATATGAGCGTCTTGGTCTCCAGGATCTAGTTATCTGCTATGGCCAGACCGAGACAGCTCCCGTGAGCTGCATGACCAGCCCCTCGGATCCTTTCGAAAAACGAACCTCATCCATAGGCCGCGTCATGCCTCATACGGGCGTCAAGATTGTAGATCCCCTCGACCATAGCAAGATCCTCCCTATCGGGGAACGGGGGGAACTTGCTGCAGCAGGCTATCTTGTCATGGAGGGCTACCACGGGGATGAGGTTCGAACAGCTGAGGTCCGCAAACCAGACCCAGAAGACGGAACAATATGGATGTACTCTGGTGATGAAGCTGAGATGGATGAACAAGGCTATGTGCAGATTACTGGCCGAATCAAGGACCTCATTATCCGTGGCGGAGAGAATATTCACCCGTTAGAAGTGGAAGACTGCCTTCTAACCCATGAAGGTGTACGAGAGGCCAGTGTCGTTGGAGTCCCTGACGAGCGATATGGCGAGGCAGTCGCTGCGTTCGTTATCCCTGCGCGAGGATGGACACCTCTAGATCATATGAAAGATACAGAGGAGGCACCCATTGATAAAGCCAACACTGAAGAGCCAGGAACTTTGTCAAGAGACGGGTTAAGACAATGGGTTGCGACAAAGCTGTCCAAGCATCTCGTGCCTAAGCATGTGTTCTGGATCGATGAGTATCCCAAGACACCAAGTGGAAAGGTGCAGAAGTACAAGTTAAAGGACTATGCGAAGGAAATACTAGGTGACGAGGACAACTAGGCGGCGCAGTGATGACAGGTTCAACTAAAGTAATTCATTGCATTGACAGCGTTGTAATCGAGGTATCATTCGCAAATGGGCTATCCTTCTTCTCTTGGAAAGCCAAGCAGACAGATGATCAAGTGTTCCCATCCAAAGCCTTTAGAAATCGTCATAAAAAGTATCTTTTTTTTTTGTCTTCGTTGCAAAGAAGCAATCGTCGTCTCTAATGGCGGCCGTCTATTCTTCAGCGGAGCTCTCCAATGCAGACCCTACGAGGTTCCTGGCCTCGGTTGTTTTTCGTTAGATCTCATCTACCAGTCGTTGTGATCAAGACAGTGGACAAGATATCTTCCTCCCATAAATGCAAGCCCAAACATAAAATAAAAGTAGAAAACGGTTCAAAATGCGAGCATCACTCGGATGTGGAACGAGAAAAATGCCGTTAAACTAACTCCCAACACATAGCTTCGACTAGTCGACCTGCTTCTCACAGCCAATACGGCCTAACAACTCCTTTCGATCACTGTGGCCAGGGAGGCTGACTCCTGAGCTGCTGGCTTGTTTCTTAACACCTGATCGTCGCTCCCAGTTTCGGAGGTCGAGCTCTTCGACGCCAACCTCCTCTTCCAAGGGCTGTGCCTCCTCATACACAAACTCCTCTTCCTCCTCCTCTTCGCCACCCTCATCGTCACTTCGGACATCTTCGGCATCGCCTCCCTTCAACACCTTGATAATGACGCGAACGATCATGGTAAACCAGCCGATGGTGATGACTTGAAGGAAGAGGAGGGGAGCAAGGAAACTCCACTTGATAGTCTCATTATAACAAACAAGACCTTCAGGGTTGATGAAAGGGTCGACCAGATATTTCCAGCCGGCTGGAGGGTCGATGGGACCAATCATATTCTCGTTATTCCCCTTGAAGCAGCCAGTGGGCATGATCCGGGGGGTGTCCGAGTAGATGGACCAGCAGACCGCAATATATAGGACATGGCGAGCAATAAACCACGAAACAACAAAGAGGCCAAACATGACATCACAGACTTTCTTGAAGCCGCAATACTTGAGGCACTTGGCGAGCTGCACTGAATTAGCAAGTCGACTGGCAAGCAAAGTAAGGAAACTTACGGGGAGGAACAGATCAACAACATCCATGATAACCAGAATGAAGTTACCAACGCGGGTGTGGTGGTAAGAATAGCAGGCGAAGATAAGAGCGGTGGTGACAATGTGATGAGTAAACATCTGCCAATGGTCCTTACGGCGCTCCTCAATGTTGATAACAATCATCTGCTGCAGCCAGAAAGCCCACTGGCAGAGGAGGTAGGCCTTCATGAGACCGTCGAGCTCGCGGTTGGGCCAGTCGGTCCAGAGGTTCTCCATGCTCATATAGTGAGGGGAAGTGCAGTAAATGTACTATACACACGTCAGCGCATGCTTCTCACATATTTGAGTATTATCAAACTTACCACGCCCCACGGCCAGAAGACAGTATAGTATACCATAAGCCAAGCTTGCTCGCTGAATCGGGTCAGGTTCTTGCGGTTGCTGATGCCCTGGAGTCGACCGATCGGTGCAAGGACATATTCCATGGTGGCGGCGCGAAGACCGGTAAAGAGAATAACGCAGAAGGTGATAAAATACGCATCATCGTAACCGATACGATACTGGCCGGATCGAGAGCTGTAGTAGCTGAGGTGGAAGAATTTGTGTGTGTGTTCTCGAGCTTTGGGAATAAAGGTCTGGGCGAGGAAGATGAGGGCGAGGAGGTTAAAAGAGAGGCCTAAAATGGTAACCAGCTGTCAGCTTGAGTTCGGCAGAACAAGATAAGATGGCCATCAGCACACACACACGGACGCACACCGGCAGGCGATCAACCTGTCAAGTCATGGGAGCGAGGCGTTTAGGTAGCGTAGCGTAGCAGGAAAGGACCCTTAGAGGCCTGGGATGGTACTGTAGGGATGCTGTGCCACGCGGGGTGCTGCTGAGGTGCGACACCCTCCTATTCCCAAAGTGTCATAACCAGGGACAAGTCTGAATTTTGACTTGACACCCTTGGCAGTTGGCACCCCCACGACAACAACATGTAGACAACGTCGCCCGTTCGCTCGCAATCCATGATCGGCAAGAAAAAGAGGAGGTTGGAGAGTAACGTACCGATTTGATTCTCGACAAACCAGCGCGAGAGATGCTTCCAGGTGCTCTCCTCCTTGCGCTTAAGTCGGCGGACAAGCACTGTCTTGTTCCCGGCAGTCTGCATGTAGAGTGGCCCGTTCATGTTGGGCGTGCTGTTGTCCTTCTTGAGTCGTGGTCGCGGGGCAGCAGTGGTTGGTGAAGTGGGATTGGCAGTGCTGTTCGAGGCTGAATTGGGGCCTGTAGCCTCGTCTGTTGTTGTAATGACAGTCATATCTTGTCTAATGACTGTCTCCTCTACAGCTGTCTCGTTGCTGGTGACAGAAGGTCCGGGGACGATCTTGTCCTCGACCTGCATAACTGGATGGTCGCTCATTGTTGAGTGCCCGCGGCAGAAATGATGTATTCTCGTGCGGCTTTCGCTTCGTCTCGTGTAAGAGGATGCTGTGTCCTTTGTCTTATCTTTAGACCAGGTCCGTGGTAGGGAGGCGTTGAGCTGTGGCTGGCTGCTGCTGCTGTGGGTGGAAGGAGGGAGGGAGGGGTCCGCGGGTCGGAATCGGAGGCCACAAAACGATGGAAATTTGGGGGAGAGCAAGAGACTCTTCAATCAAGGAATTGAGTTGAGCGGAGTTGCGTTGGGAGAGATGAGATCAGATCAGATAATGTACCTGGACTCTGAATTCTTCTCGTAACGTGGGGAGGAAACTTTCGGTTGAACGATATAGCAATGCAAGGTTCAATCGAGATCCAAATCATACAAAAACGTCAAAGCAAAGATTCCCCTGTCGCTCGCTTTTCGAGGTTGCGCGCAGCTAATCAGATGTCGAGTGACAGCCGTTGGAGGTTACCAGAGGCCTTCGTTCTCAACAAACAAAACTGAATACAATGAACAGCGAATGCAATGCCTTCAGGTAATGAGTATGCAGGAGGAGAAGGAGTAGGAGAGGAGAGAGGGAGGAGGAGGAAAAGAAAAGTTCAAGGATCCGGCAGCCCAAGGAACCTGAGAGGATGGGATCCGATGAATTTGAACCCCCGAGAATTAACTTGAGAACTGCCTGGAGGCTCGTAGGGGGTAGGTAGTCTAGGTAGCGCACTGCACTACATCCATGGTAGCGGGGGTAGGTATTTTACGGGGAGTAGGCAGGCCAGTTCCAGCTCCAGTGCCAGTGCCAGGGTGTCCACCTTCACTGTACGTACCGTCCATACCCCCTCCACCTAACCTGCTGCAGAGCTATTGAGGGAGAACTGCCCCACCTCACAGTGAAGGCGGTGAAGCTGGAGGTGCATTGGCACTGGATCTGATCTGAGATTGTTTGATAGAGGGAGTATTGCTGTTTGATAAACGCTATTAAAAAAAAAAAAAAAAAAACCCCGTATTATACCTAGGGAGCCCATAGGACTCCAAAAGATTCAATTGACCTCAATTGGATTGACGAGAGTTCAGTAGAGCCATGAGAAGTGTCGTAGTATTGCCTCGCGGTGACATGAGAACAAGATCCTTCATGAATGAATCAATCACCTTGGTTCTCCTTTTGATCAACAATATTTCAGCACATCTTTCACTCCATCCAGGCGCTTATTCCTCTTCTCATCCCTGCATCAGCCAGAACATCCATTTCCATTTAACTTAAGCAATTCCATTCCGAATAAGAATAAGGTGGATGGGTGTCACCCTCCACCAGTAGTCAGAGCAAACAAATATTAATTATACAGGGACGCAGTCAAGCTACCACTGTCCTGCCTGTCTATCCCGTCCAGGCCTCATTCCAAGGAAATTTCGAGATTCTAGATGGCCCTAGCTCCAGGGGACGGAAGGGGTCCAGCCAGCCACCGTTGCTCAAAGCTTTCCATTTCGTTGAGACGGAGAATAAACCAATGAGAACAGACGATTCTCGCGTCCCCTTATAATTTACTCAGTCTGGCCTTGCCCCTCTCTTAACTTATCTTGTTCCTTTCTTATTATTGACAGCCAAGGTTTCTTAAGCTTTTAGCTTGGCTAGTATGTACATACATACCTAAGGTAGCTAGCACCCTACCTAATCTAAGGCGAGGACCGCTCAGAACTGCACCGTAGATCTCTCTTGGTTCAATACCCGAGTTTACCCCTTTTCGCCAGTGGCGGCTCGCTCCCGTAAAACCCTAGTTTTTCGCATTGGTTAAGTTTGGTGGGAAGCGAAAAGTCAGAAAGGCAGACAGGCAGGCACCAAATTTTATACCCTCAAGGTGTCATTCCCGTGTGATTTTATAGACAGATGCGCACTATGTACTCTTCTGCAAGTCAAGCAAGCTGTTATACCGTACTTACTTTAGGCTCCTTGGGGGGAATGAGTCCTGCCAGTGAAATGCCACCCACTGCAAGGCCCTTGTCAGGTCAATACGCTATGTGTTCTGCCGTTGGCTGCTTCAGAACCAGGGCTGATGATGATTTCCTCGAAATCGATTGGCCGATTCCTGCAGTGGACTCATGCAACCTCGGTACAGAAGCACGGGCTGCAATTGAGATGGATGATTTGACTCTTTTAAACTCTGCCCTTGTCACTCACTTGTATTCAAAGATTGCCAGTTTGAGTCAGTAACTCCAGTAGCGAGCTGCATGATACATCACTCACTCACGAGTCACGGGTGACGAACAGGAGGGCTTCTTGGAACGTCAATGCAGTCACTCACATTAGTAGGTTAGTACTTATATACATATGCACATGCAGCCCACGTTAGCTTATTTACACCTCTTGGAACATCAATCTCGATCCACTGTCGAAGTCTCCTCCACCGTCTTTTCAACACGAGACGGGCCAATGGGCACTGTTTCAAGTTATCTTGCATCATCATCCCTCCTTAGGGGGTCAAGAAGACTTAGATTCTATATCCTAAGCTACAAAAAGATTTGAGTAGACTTATCAAGACCCGAGTCATTTTAGTATAGCTCGGTTGGCACTTAAACTTGTTATTTTTGATACATGATGTACAGGTCGGAGGTTTTCTTGCTTCCTGAAAAACTATTTATCGCAATCACCAAGGTTCTTCCAGCTTTATCTACCTAACTGGCTGAGATATAGCTAATATACACCACAGCCTATGTTCTCGCAACCCAGTGATTGCGTGTAATAACTTCTCATGACAGTAAAACCCGGTGATGTGATCTATGTTCCATCTGCCGACTGCAACTCGAACAAGTCGGACATAAAGCTGCAATCTTGCGGAGCAGTACTCCACATGTGCATATATAGCCTCCCAAATTAAGCTACAGATCGCTTGTTGGCCATGATATGCTTCTATAAGAGTCGATATGGGGTTCGGCGTCGGAGTCGTTCACTCCGCAACCTATCCGCTGACCACTTCTGAGCAAACTCGCAGTTGGTCATGCAAAACTGCACTGATACTTGCCATTTGCTGAATTTATATATTTTTGCATTGTATATCGTTACTTGCCTCGCAAATATCCGTCCCTTCAACTCGGGTGGCCGTTCTAAGAATGAGGTAGAAGTTTCTCTTAAGGCAAAGAATAGCCAAAACTTGTCCTAGTGCACGGCAATCCAGCAGTCTTTTCCTAATTTTATGGCCTTGGTTGGCAAACTTGGATATTCAACATCTCCTTCTAAGTTATGTAGTCGTGAACTGTCTATCCTAGCTAAGAGTTGAGCTGGCTCAAAGAATGAAGATACATCGTTTGCTAGTAATCATAACAACGCCCCTTCGTCATAGCCTTCATCTGAGATTCTAACATTTGAAACACAGCAACGAAGGGTGTCCCAGTCACTGTAACTCTACCGTCTTCTATACTTTGCAGGTGACCAGCGTTTGTCATCTCGGTATGGATATTCGTCTTCTTTTCCTTCTCATAGCTTTGCGAAGTCATGGCGATTATGAAAACGATGATGGAATTATTAAAAACACTAATTGACTTGTGAGGCCTTTGAACTCGCCAAGGAAGCTCTCTCTTCTGTCTGTGTCGTTGCGTGTTACATCAGCCCCGGCTGTTAGCAGCAGTCTGTGGGTGTTGATATGATGGAGCCCTCTCTTTTACAGTCTTGGATTGCACTTGTCGCCCGGAAGCAACTAAATTTCAATCGTAATTCACGAATTATCGACATATAGGACACGAATGTGGTCTAAAAACACCACACGATCGAGGCCAAGTCCTCATTCAACTTGAACTTACACATCTCTAGCTAATCCTCAAGATACTCAGATCATTTACGAGTCTCAGGACGACCCGATGCTCAATGGCCTATACATTCTTACCAACAAGAATTATACGTCACGTTGGTCGTGATCTCGTAGAGGGCCTGGCCGCCAAAGAGCAGCTTCAAAAGCTCTTATGATTTGCCCCTTCTCGAGCTTCAAGGCTCGCAACCTTGATAGGAGCACTTTTCTCTCCTATAATCTTGAGATTGCGCGCAGCCTGCAATAATTTCTCTTTCGGTGAGAGAAGTCAATACCGTATGCTGTTTCGCTTTCTGTTTCGTAGGTAAGTCGCCGACATTTTGTAGTCAGTCAAATACCCTTTCGCCAGATTATACAGCGTTGCTCACGTCGCCCCTTGAGACTATCGTTCATTTCCCTTAATAATCATAGACTGAGTTTCCCGATTTCGATATGTCCTTCTTCGTAATCTATCTTCTGGTACAGAACGGTGCCAACCCAGAAACTTCCAGTATCTATCGAATCAGCAAAACCGGGTGAGTTTGTCTAGATGCCATAGTTGACATCCTTCGAGAGTTAATAAACAGTGCATTCTGGTTGAAGAATCGAATATCTCAATCGAGCCCCTTCTCCACGCTTTCCTGGAGCTTGTAATTCTTTCTATCCCGGGAACTCGTCGACATCATCTATATATCATTTTTAACTGGCTCCGTTAACTCAGTATCCTCAATGTAGACATCAGAAGTGTCAGTTTCTTGTCTATCGGGCTATGGAGGCGGCTGATGCCCTCTAAAATGGTCAATCTTTTACTAGGTCTGTCTTCACATTCTTATCCCTTTACATTGTTATTACTTGCCGATTCAATGGCCCCTTGGAATTAAATTGTTCTTGATACCATTTAGTAATGAGGGTTCGTGTGCATAGTTCACGTTGTAGGCGGGCGAGATCGAATCGATTGTCTATTGAATAAGCGACAAGCTGTTTCGTGAAACATTGTCATGATCACCATATCGAGCTGTCACATCAGTTGCCAAGCTGAGTCTCTTCATTCTGTCGAAGTTGGGCATTTGTCAAAGCATTGCTCCACTGAGTCTGCTCCCACATTTATTAAGTTTACGTTCTCAAGTGGGAGATAACATTGCTGTCTAACAACAGTGATCATCGCTATGATTATTAAATCAATATATCATTTTGGTTTATGGAAGCTACTATTGTTATACGGGTCACAAAATGATCTTGAATTAATGCTTTTTTAATTCCAGACAAGTTGCCATGTTGTTCTTTGAAGACCGTGCTCGTCTCTGACCTTCTTGCTCCATTTGCAAGACATAGGCATCATCGCAAGGTTAAGGGTCGACGTAACAATTTCGATTCGAGGTAGTTGTATTAAACTTAGGCCGAGGACTTAGAGTATACAAAAGCCATCATAAGTTTTGTTATCAGTATTCTGCTTAGAAGTTCTATCTCTGTGCTGTATTTACACGTAAGACAAGACAGAGTGGTACAACGTAATGGTAAAACAAATCGATCTGAATCAGTAGATTTGATTCAACAACTTCCACGGCACTGTCTGACAAAGTTTCAAGAGCGGATATAACGATACCAGTCATCTCTGTGACTAGGTACTCTACCTATTTGAAGCCTCAATTATACTGTTTATATCTGACATGCTTTCCAATTAGTTTATTGGTCATATTGATAGCAACGCCCCACTAATAATCGCCGTTACTTCCTCTGCCACCCTAGATCACCATCAATACTTCATCAACTTTAACTTGTTCATCAACCTTTCTACACATTCAGCAAACTTCTCAATGGATCCACCAACTCTTGATTTTAGTCAGGCCTTGAGCTTTGTAACACTATTTGAAGACGAAATGTCTCGATGGGATGCTGTCACTTCACGCAATACCAATGCGGATGGTTTCTTCGTCTATGCAGTTCGCACTACCAAGATATTCTGTCGACCAATATGTAAAGCCCGTCTTCCCCGCCGAGCAAACGTCTCATTCTTCACCAATGGCTACGATGCCCAGAAAGCTGGTTTCCGCCCTTGCAAACGCTGCAAGCCCGAAGTAGCAGGGTTCATGCCAGAAGAAACAGCTGTGCTAAAGATCCGGGCGTTTGTGCAACAACAAACAGAGAAACAGGGCGATGCTCAAGTCACGCTGAGCCTCAGTCAAATGGCGAGGCAGACCGGGTTATCTAAGTGGCACTTTCATCGAGTGTTTAAGAAATGTGTTGGTGTGACGCCAACGGAGTATCTGAGAAAACAAAGACAAGGTCAAGGCGTCCAGAGCTTGCTGGAAGATGGAGAAACAAGCTGGATTGGCAAACTGAACTTCGAAACCCTGGGCCAAGAAGACTTTGACTTTGCTTCTTGGGATGAATCTGTGGTTGGCTCAGGGTATGCAACTACCGAAACACCATCAGCAATTCTCAGTGGCAGTGGCAGTCCATGGTCTTTCGAGGAATTCTTGATATGGCCAGAAGAGAATAAACCGACGGTTGAGTAAAGATTTCATGTCCTGCTGGTCCTTCAACGTAGGCTAGTTGGGCTTGCGTTACCAGTTCTCTATGATACATGGAGCAACTAAGCTTCAAAAGCAATGACCAAAGCTCACGATAAACACAAAGACCGTCCAAGACTGGCGGCGCTTTGCACAGACATTTCTGGGGGTCTTGCACGTGTTGTTTCTGGTGACCAAAGTCGAACGGCGTGGGTGGTTTCGGCGGCGTTTCACATCTACAACACATCTGGCTGAACTATTTACAAGGATGCTCAAGCGAGCCTCAACCGAAACCCCAAAATCACGGCAACCATCTGTGCCGGTCGCAGTCCGTGCATGAAGATGGTATCGACTAGTCAATTTCCAACTGGAATTGTGTTGGATGACTGAAAAAATATTAGCTTGACAGCCTGACCAGACAACTGAGTTGCGGTATTCCCTATTCCTTGGTCAGTACATTTTGTGCGTTGAGAGTTTATCAACACCAACACAATTCAACGATTTTACCCATTCCCAATGAATCACTTTTCGAGGTTCTATCTCAGTCTTGAACCAATTTCGATAGCAACCGCTCATTCAACTAATTCAACTAATTACTATCTGAAATACTGTCTGATGCGACAAAGGACTCGGGATTTCCGTATCCGAGACCTGCGATGCCTCGGAATCGCGGAGGAGACTTTTTGCGACACATGCCTGTCACTCGGCCATGGCCAAGACGCTTGGAAACTATAGGCCATCCTGTTAAGATCCTATAGTCTAGACTCTGTTATTCACCAGCAGCACTAAACACCGAGTCGCCAACCCTATCCCAGGCGTCTCGTCAACCCTGGGAGAACCTCAAGTTGGAAACGGCGCTTACTGATATGGTTTCGTCAAACAATATCGTAGCAGGTCATGTATGATCGCCGTAACGAGGTTCGGGCTGGTTGCCAAGTTGCATTGATTCAAGCTTATTCAAATTTAACTACTCGATAATGTTGACAGAAACATCTATATAAGTGAGACGATCTGTCATCCAGAGTTAGAGTTTCCCTTCGATCATCATCATCACTCACACAAGCCTCTTCTCCTTCCCCTTCTCCTTTGCTTCTTTCTGCTGTTCTGTGAACGCATTCGCTTCGACCACTCCTTCAAGTTCAATACCTTCTTTTTGCACCGCTGGTTGGTTGCTTTGATATTCTCTGTAAACCTTCCAACTTGTCACTATCACTTAATCGATACAACAGTCATCATGGCTTTCTCAAAGTCTATCATCCTTGCCGCTCTCCTGGCCTACGCCGAGGCCCGATTTGGTCAAGAGCAGGAGCCTGTTGCCGCTGTCCAGGCTCTTGGTGATGCTGGATTCGGTGACCCTGGTGTCGCTGCCACTATTGCTGGCAGCATCCCTGGCGCTTTGCTCGCAGCTGCTAGTCCTTGTGACAAGGTATGATGTATTGAGTTGTCTTGAAATCACATCAACTAACATCCTCCAGCTTACTATCGCCGATCAGATGATCACTGAGTTGGGAACTGACCAGCAAGTTCTCGATGCAGCCATTGGTCTTGTTGCAGCTGAGACCAACTTCAACCCTTCAGCTGTTGACAGACCTTTCGTCTGCGCTGACCCCAGCCTACCAGCCACTGCTGCCCTTCGCGGCATTGTGCCTCTCGTTGACCCTGCTGTTGACGGTGCAGCCACTGAGAATGCCAACTCGGCAACCTCAGTCACAACTCCTTTCGATGCTGCTGGCTTATCACAGGCTGAGGTGATGATTGCTCAGGGATTCAGCACATTCACAGCCGTCGGTGCTAACGGCGACAAAGTCGAGCTTGATGGCCAAGACGGTGCTGCCGCTGGTGGTGCCGGTCAAGACGATGGCCAGGATGATGGCACTGGTGCTGGTGCCGATACCGGCGCGGATGCTGGTGCTGGTGCTGGTGCTGGTAATGGAGGAGCTGCCAACAACGGCACGGCTCCCGCTGATGGCCAGCAGGGCAACAATGGCTCGGATAACGCCCAGGATGGAAGCAACACAAATGACGACGAGGATTGCGAAGAGGATGACAACAACAATGGTAACAACAACAATGGCAATGCCAACAACGGAAATGGAAACCAGAACAGCCAGGGTGGAAACAATGGCAACAACGATAATGCTCAGGATGGCCAGGATGATGCTGCAGATGACAACAATACTGGAAACGCTGGTGGTAACGCTGGAGGCAATGCTGGCGGTAATGTTGGCGCTCTCGACTTCGGTGTCTGCCAGCCTACAATGGCTCGCGTTGGTGGCCTTAACGGTCGCCCAGCTGACGAGTTCACCTTCATTCCCCAGGATCCTCTCGTTGCTCAAGGCCAGCAGGAGGCTCTCAACCCCAACATCATTACCAACCGTATCTGTGACCAGCTCACCAACGTGTGTGACGCTAGTGCCGATGCTGTGGCTGCCTGTGAGGATGCTCAGGCTCAGATTGAGGCTTTGGGAACACGGGATCAAAGCACCGCCGACACATGGAATGCCCTACTTGGCTTCGACGGTGTTGATTCTACTCAGCAGCAGGTTTGAGAAGAGGCTGTGAGAGATGATCGATCGGTGAGTGCATGCTGGTCATGGGGTGGTGGAATAGGGGGCCCGAGTTGAGCAAACATACACGAGTAGTACTTCAGCGTTTATTTAATACGAACTCGATTGCTAATAATCATACTTATCTGTTGTTTGTGTGATTTCGCTGTGTAATTTTGAAAATGATATGTCTGCTGCAAACGAGCAGTCATGCAATATCAGGCATAGTGGTAGAAAATATCATGCCTACCTGCTATCATACGCACGCTGTCCTATGCTAGATATGTGCCAATTCCCTTGCTTTCGCTATTTGACATGAAAGCTTCCAGCCGCGATGCAGAAACTCCCCGAATTACCCGGAGGTAAAAGGATAAACACCAACCCAAGCATGCATTCACTATGGAGCCCTATCAGGACGTGTTCGAATGCAGATTTGATGTCGTGCCTAAGGTATACAAAAGTCTATCCAGCTTCCGAGATAATCGAGTCTGTTGCCCTGGTGCTCCTGGCTCTTGTAGATGCCCTCAAACTCGTCAAAGCTTAGTTTACCCCACCCTCCTCTTTTGATCGCCTGGGCTTCAGCAAGGCTTAGCCGTTTCCAGTGTCGCAGCATGTCTGATGTGGGAGGGCTATCGATGCCATCCTCTTCTCTGGGTACGTCGTCCTCGGACGTGTCTAGTATAGGCTGTGTAATGGGGTAGAATACGTAGGTCGCAGAGGTAGGTACATCTTCGAGTGTGTTGGGCCGGAATTGTGGAAAAGTGGGATCTTGTTCTTGGTCTTCGGAAACTGGCATGGTTGCCTCAGTTTCAGATCCTGAAACGGGCTCTGCTGTTCCATCCTCGTGGATGATCTCAACCGTAGTATCGATTTCGATGGCATTTCGTCCCTCTGGCAGAGCAATAGTATATCCAGTTTCGGACAAGAGCTCCTCAAGGGTCCTGTCGGCGGCGGATCTAACCTTGGAATCACCCCGATTCGTAGACTTGGACTTATCATCATCGCCAAGCTCGATGGTGTCTAGTACGTCCTTGTACTTTGCCCGTTGTTCTTTGGTTTCAGCTGCTTGCACAGCAAGGTCCTCGGCTGGCTTAAAAATGGTATCAAGCAACTCATTAAATGCTTGCTGAGTGACCTGGTAAAGAATCTCCTTGCCAGCATCTCGCTCGGCATGCGGTATTCTCCATCGCGGTACGTGCTCAGAAGCACTGCTAGGAGAAGTCGTTTTATCGTGATCCTCGTCATCGGTCAGATTTCCGTTGGCGAATCTGACCTTTGAACTAGACGGCGTCGTTGTCGAGTCGTTTTCCTCGTCGTCACTGGAGGCTTCATCCATCTGGCGAAGGTCCATCAGAATATCTTCACTGCCTGCCCAGTCATCAGGGGCAAGGCCTCCTTCTTCCTCGTCGAGATAGAACTGCCGCCTCTTCCATCGCTCATGTAGTTGGTTCCGTGCCATGTCTCTTTTACGCTTGTCCAGTTTAGGAGCCCTGCTGCGATCCTTGGCAATGGTCTCGGCTCTGATCTCACTTTCTGTTCGTGACGGACCTCCTGTATCGTCTTCATCATGGGCCCCGTTGATGCCATCTGCAGGTCTGTCACCATCAACCTCCTCATCCTCATCATCTGTAGGCTCCTCAATCTCAGGATTCAAAGTCTCCATTATGAGGCCTGGAAGCTCCTCCAAGGTGGATGCCGGTTCCAATAGCGTAACCCAATAAGTACGATCGGTCTCACTCCCACTCAAACGGCGAACTGTTCTCCAGTTGCTATCTGTGTCGTTTCTGGTGATGAACTGCCTCCTGGACCGAAATCGATGGTCGGTTTCACAAGCAAACAGGTTTGTTAGAATGTCGCCACGAGCTGCTGTGTCCCCGCGATCTGGAGCAACAACGTGTTCGTGCCCATCGGAAATATCGACACCACCATCTCGTTGATATGTCTTGCCCTCGTGCCGAAACTGTCCCTCACCGGGAGGAACCCGACCCTCACGTCCGAATAGACTGCTCAGTGGTTGACGGCTGGTAACGAGCTGTTGAGCTTCGCTGCTGGCGAGTAGCTGATCCTGAAGGCCGTCCAAAATATCTTTGTGCATCTGCTTGTATAGAACATAATACGCACGGAACATGCGCAAAAAGTCTTTGCGATCAACATATCCATCGCCATCCAGATCGTAGCCAGAGAATATCTTTCGCAGTTTATCCTTCCGCTTTCTGTACGATAATCCATGAAGAAATTCTGTGAAGCCAATCAAGTCATCGTTGTTAGAGTCGTAGAAAGAGAACATTCGATCGTGTATAAGATTTGGTGCTGCATGACGGGAGCCTCCTGTAGGAACAAGGCACCGCTCGAATGTCTTCCGATCCATTGCGACACACAGCTCATCGGGGTCATCTCTCCATTCGGAGTTGGCCATAAAAGTCCACTGTTCCCAGAAAGCCTCTAACTCTGGCCGTTCGAATCCTGTATCTTGGGACAGCTTGGGTATCAGACTGCGGGGCAGAGTCCGTCTGCAAGTGTCTGGATCCCCGGTATACCAAACTTGCTGCATTTGTCGCGGACCGAACGGCGGTGCTGGGATTCGGATTTTGTAAAAGATATGAGTCTTGATATGAACCCCCTGGGCTTCACAAGTCTCGCAAAGATCAAAGTCGGCACAGTTTGCGCAGCGGTAGCGAACCCCGCGGATGGGAACCATGCCACATGAATTACATTGGCAGCCTCTGTGAACGCATCCATTTCTGCGTGCATTATCCTCTGAAACACGAAAGAGAAGGGTGACGATGTTGTGGCCAGTTCGTTGATTAGAAGGAAAACCGCTGGGATCGTTCCACCACTCGTCCCCGCCATCAACTATGGTCTCTCCATCGCCTAGGGGCTGAACTGGATCAATATTGGCGTTTTCGTCACCCGGAGCCTCGGATGAGGAACTTGAGCCATCCTCGTTTCTCCGATTCCGGCGTTGACGTCGTACTGCGTTGCTCCTGTGTAGGCCACCACCGGGCAGAGACTCGAAACTTTGCGACCGGACCTGATATGCATAGTATCCGGCCGAGAGCGCGGCCACAGCCGAAACCACGGCCACAGCCAGTCGCGGCCGGGTGATACTCTCGACGGAAGGCGTCGGCAACCACATCGTGGGCTATATCATGGATATTGCATGATGCTGAATCCAGGCGTGTCAGCGGAGGTTGAAAGGCTGTAGAGTCGATCGACGGTGACCGTCAAGGGATAGATCGGATCGAATTCGCGCCTGTCGTCGTTCCTGCTCGGTAGCGAGGTACAGTAGATTTGCAAGGCAATGTTAGAATCAATAACAAATCTGTTCTCTGTTTTCGATGATGACAAAGCTACGAATACATTGCATCCCAATAAGCTCATTTAATGCGATCAGACGGGAGCTGTGAAGTTTCAGTGGAGCAGGGGCTAGGCCGAACACGGATAGGCCGATCGATTGGATGCTGCTTGGGACTCGAGGCGGTTGGGCTAGGTACGTACCTTAGTTCCCAAGCGTACCTTACCTTGCTTGAATACCTTAGCGGAGCCCACCTCGAAAAGTAATGATGCTTATACAGATATGGATCCATCCAGTGCCATCATGGGTAGGGTCCCTCTGTAAATCCTCAGCCCACTTCCTCACGATTTCAACTTGACTTCCATTCTGCGCCAGCAATTGGGCTCCATAACAAACAAACAAACAAACAAACAAACGCAATGGCTGATGCCCCCCCCCCCCTCCCGGGCCCCATGCCCTCGTCCTTTGACGGCGACCAGTATGCTTCAATTCCAGCTTGCTATACCGTGCACTCCCCGCTCATGCGATAGTCCAGGGAACTTCAGAATGAGAGACCAATGCAAAAGGTCTTCCGCAAGATCAAAGAGGAGCCATTGATCCCCCTCGGTACAGAAAACATCTCGCAACTATTTGCCGCACGGGACAGCTTCTAATAGCTATAGGAATGGGCCTGACCACTCTCGCCTTTATCAATGCCTACCGAGCCCTCCGTCGTGGCGATTCAAAACAGGCGAACCGCATGTTCCGAGCCCGAGTTGCAGCCCAGGGTTTCACCGTATTCGCCATGCTTGCCGGCAGCATGTATTACCAGAAAGACCGCGAGAAGAGCAAGGAGCTCCGCCAGCTCCAGGAGCAGAAGGATGCTGAAGAGAAGCGACAAAAGTGGATTCGTGAGCTCGAGGCCCGAGACGAGGAGGAAAAGGCCATGCGTGCGAGACTTGAGAAGAAGAGACAACAGGTCCAGGCCCAGCGGACCGTGGAGGCCAATGCAACTGCAGAATCGCAGCCCGAAGGCACTGAGACCCCCAGTAATGGAGGCATTCTGAGCCGCATTGGCTTATGGCCACAAGGCAGCAAGGAAGAGAAGAAGGATGATGGCAAAGACGCCGCAGAAGCTGTCGAGGACGAGGCCAGCGCAAAGAAGAAGAAGAATCCCAAGAGCTCTCTAGGCGATCTCGGCGAAATTATCTCAAAGCGAAAGGACTAAGGACAAAGAATGTACATTAGGAGTAATTGGTCATGATGGAGGTTTGTATAAAAGTTTTGCATGCTAATATGTGGCAGAAAGACATTGTGTACGATAGACAACGGGTGGTACTTTCGAGTACAGTGTGGCTCTACTCCCCAGCTACTAAGGCAAATGTTAATGATCGTTTATGTTCGCTGAGGTTGAAGATTGTGATGTTTCAAGACAGGCAGTTAGTAAACCGATGTGCTAACCAGACTTTAAGAACATATATTGTCTGGTATTACTCATTTTCTTGGGAGTTGCTTCATGTCATAGATCCTCCACTTCGGTTTCCTCCAATTAAACCTGCCATCTCAAGCAACGCCCGATCAGCCTCGATATCGCCATTTCCAAGATTGATCTTGCGGCGAGCTTCAGCCTCTCGTTCCTCCCAAGCCCATTTCTCGGCTTGGGCTTGGGCTTCTTTATCACCGCCACAGCCCCAAACTTCGAGACTCTCGATCTGGAATCTGTCCTGGAAATCATACTTTCTCACCACACTCGTGTGAAATGCACCCCCCCGAGATGTAAAATCGTGGTTGAAGACTGCGAACTCGAACGAGTCGTCAAGTAATAATGATACAGGGCCTAGGCGTAACATCTCGGCCTTTCTGTGAGCTTGAGATGGGTGCGGATGAGGGCAACCGAACGACATCATGGGATGGTGTGCTGGTGCTTTTGTGAAAGTAACGTAGTCTTTGTTGATAGTTGATGCTGGGAAGACATCGTGAATTGGTTCAAGTTGAAATAGTATTGTTTCTGAATCGCCGAAGCATTCCCGGTGAGTGTGTTTCCAGGGTTCACGGACGTAAACACCAAAAGTGAGCCGATCCGATTTGCTACCATGAGGGAACCGCTTCGGAGGCAAGGATGCCGCGAAACTGCTTTCTTGACCACCCTCCGGCTCATCTCCCAGCCGTGTTCCGCTGACCAGGAGCAGTGTTGGAGCTTGCCAGTTGAAAACTTTGGTCTGGAAGCTTCCCATGGAGAAGCCGGCATCATTGCCTGAGTAAAGGAGCCTCACTCGGCGAAAGAGATCTGTTCCAGGAAGGAAAAGTGAGATCTGGGACAATGTGTTCTGATTAAGTATTTCGCCCGTGTCGGTCAATAGAGGCTGTGCTACTTTTTGAGATGAAGTAGTAGCTGGGGTATCATTTTGATGTTTGGAGAAATCTAGATTTTGTGAGAAAAGAAAGCGCTCAAAGAGTCCATTGAATCCACGAAAAAGATGAGGGCAAATCACAGGTATGATGGTTCTGAAGTGGTTGTACTTGATGCCAGTTGAGGTCTCGGCATTAACGAAGGAGGCAAGAATGCTTTCAGCGGCGTCACGAAGGCCCTCGAGTTCTCGTCCAACAACACGACTTGAATACATCGAGAGGCTTTCTTGAGGATCAAGCGGGGCGGCAAGGAGAAGCAGCATGACAAGTTTTCGGAAATTGTCAGTTGGGATCGTTGCGCCGTGGAAGACTGGCGCATGGCCCTGGTCCACGGCATCCTTGATGTCAAGCAATTCAAAAGCTGTCAACACGAGGTCGTCATCCTCACCGTCTTCATCGTCGTCGCCAGCTGCATCAACGGCAAAACCGGCCACACGGGCCGTGGCCTTCTCTTTATCGTCTTTGGACTCAATAGATGCGATATGTGACGTGTCTGGATGGGCTCCTGCTTCTGACATTTTACGATCAAAGACAGCCAAGCTCTTGAACAGTAGTTTGGTCCTATCTGAAGAGCCCCGCGCCAATACAGTTCGGTAGCGCTCAGTCATAATGACGACCACCATAATCATCCGCTGAAACTCCAGGACTGCAGGTGCGTCTTGAAGAAATGGAAAAGCACCGATGTAGGATACTATTTGAAAAATGACCGGCGAGGTGCCGAGAATATCTGGTATTTCCAGGTACCGGGCGATAGTGTCCTCTTTCAGGTATTTGATAGAGTCCTGCTGATCCGCAAGGCTCTTGAAAACATCTCTGAGTGAGTATAGTTCAAGAGAGGTGAAGCATTTCTTCATAAACTTCTCCGTCTACGAGCTCGTGTTAGCGGTATTTCGGAATTGGCTCTGGCAGCGTATGATGGATGGACAGGAGGAGCTCACAAGTTGTTGGGTTAGCTCTTCATGCGACCGCCGTTGCGGATGCTCATCCGAAAGATTCTGACCCATTTTGCAAAGGCCACTGCGTTCGCATCACTCTGATACTAACAATTGATGACAATGATATGAAGAATGTGAAGTTGAGAGTGCCTAAGTTACTGGGTAAGTCAAGGTAGACCGTCTGACTTCATGACATTCCGGACACTGAGGGAGGTGAGGTGAGGTGAGGTAAGGTGGGTAAATTGCTGACACGGAAGGTACGTACACACACTTATTTAGGTAAGAGCGCCAGGTACGTAATGATTTGTTCCTTCCCCTGTCCTTTAGGTTCGCTCCCGTCATCCTCATCCTCGTCCTCGTCCAATTAGATCCGATCCAATGTGCCAAGCATTTACGGACAGGTAGGTAGGTAATTGATTGATTGATTTGGATCGTCGGCCCGGGCTTTTATGGTAGCGAATGTGAAGCTATTCCCAGAAACCAAAATACTAATACAACTAAGTCGGGTCTCGAAACAGATATATATCTATTCAAGGTGTCTAGATACTGACTTGGGTCCAGTAAATAGACCCCGCTAACAAAACTCATCGAGCACTTTTGCCCCTAGCCACCTTACTCATCTGCTTATATCAATCTGAACAACTCCGACTTGAGCACCTCTTCACATCGCTCTCAGTTTCCGTCTTTCTTCTCAGGGCCCCAAGCGTCCTGAAGCTCGGCGACGAACTCATCGCACCATCCGTCCGATTTTGTCTTTTCAAGCTTCTTCTTCATTTTCTGCTCAGCCTCAGTGAGCTTCTTACCATCAGTGCCCTTACTCTGCAGATCCGCCTTTTCCAGGGCCGGTTCGAGAAGTTTGCTAATAACCTCAGAGTGCTTGATGTCATTCTTTCCCTGCTTTGCGTTCTTCAGCCTCTTGAGCCCCCAAGCCTTGACGACCTTGTCCAAGAGTCTGCCCTCCAGCTTCTTGGCCTCCAAAAACTCATTCCTGGTGAATTCGTCGAACTCTAAGGTCTTGGCGATTTCCAGGCGCACTTCCTTCTTGATGGATTCTAGCTTCGGCTGTTCCTCCTTAGGCTTGGGGGATTCCTTACCGACAAGCTTGAGAAGTTCTTGGTATTGAGGAGTACCGACACTCTTGGAGACAGCCTCGTTGAGTTTCTCAAGGAGATCAGTGCTCGGCTTAGATGCGTTGATGAACTCATGGGCGAGTGACTGTTCTAGCCCAAGCTTTCTCACCAGGGCCTGGCGCTCGTACTTGTCCAACTTAAGCATACGTTCCAGTTCCTTCTCGGTAAGCTGGTGTACAGATCTCTTCCGTATCTTGTAATCTCTCGGCGTCTCGGCTCTCGCCCTGGCTTCGTCTTCGGCTGCCTCCTTTAGTTTCTTCTCGGCTGCCTTCTTTGCTTTCTTGTCTATTTTACCGTCTGCCTTGAATTCCAACGCCTGGATCTGCCTAACAACGCTTGAATCTTGATGGTCTAATTGAACTCGGATATACTCCTCGTTCAGTCGCTCCACGTTTTTACCTGAAAGTTTTTTGTTCTTGGAGAACCATTTGTGTAAATCTTGAGGCATATGAAGTCCCTCGGCTAAAGAACTGCGAATCGCTTTAGGCATACGCGCGATCACCTTTAGCTGCCATTCAGTGAGCCTTTTCGGCTTCCTGGCCTCGAGTTCTTCCAACTCCTCCTTTTCGCTCCTGGCTATCTCCTTCTTATCATCTTCTGTAAGAGGCGGGAGCCCATCCTCGGTATTCTCTCCCTGACCCTCAGATCGCTTGGACTTGGCGTTAAACTCTTCAAGGATATTCTTGTATTTGGGATCCTTGTGAATGCGGGCATACTCCCAGTTGAGTTTGTGAATCATATCTTGGTCAAGCTTTCCGCAGTCTACAAACTCATCTGTGAGTTTCGCGGGAAGCCCGAATCTCACTGCAAATAGGCGACGTAGGACTGGGTCCAGGGCCTCGATCTTCTTCAGCGTCTCATTGGGGATCTTGGGAATTGGTGGATTTGGGGCTGCTCGCTTTCCACGCGACTTGAGCTTCTCAAGGATCTTCTTATACTTAGGGTCCTTTTCAATACGCTCATACTCCTTCTCAAGCTTCTTGATAAGTTCGGGGCTGAACTTTTTGGCCTGCACAAACTCTTTCTTGAGTTCAGGGCTAAAATCGAGTTTGTCTGCAGCTATCATACGGATCAGAGGAGGCATCGACTCGATCTTTGCAAGTATCTCTGGAGTAAGCGCCGACTTTGAGGTTGCTCGCTTTGCATGAGACTTGAGCTTCTCAAGGATCTTCTTGTACTTAGGGTCCTTTTCAATACGCTCATACTCCTTCTCAAGCTTCTTGATAAGGCCGGGGCTAAACTTTCCAGCATTTACAAACTCTTTCTTAAGCTCAGGGCTAAAATCGAGTTGGTCTGCAGCTAGGGAACGCATAAGAGGAGGCATAGCCTCGATCTTTGCGATCACTTCTGGAGTTAGCACAGAATTAGATCTCTTTCTGTTGCGAAACTCGCGTTTTGTGTTGAGGTACTTGATGAAAGGTGCGTATTTGGGGTCATCGACGATGCGAGCATACATGATATTGAGCTTGGTAATCAGCTTAGGGGTGCACTCCTTAAACTCGCCGAACTCCTTTCTGGTCTGCGGATCGAGAGGCAGGCCCATTGCGATTCTCTTTCGGTCCTGCGGCGAAAGAGCTTCCAGGTTGAGGATTTGAGTGGTGTTGAGCTTGGGTACAAGGTTACTCGATCGTTTAGTGTGAGTCCCATGATGAGACTGGCGATCTTTGTATGCCTTGGTTTCATCTTCGTGGTCCTCATGATGTCTAAATTTTGTGTAGTGATCGATAGGTTTATGATCCAGCTTCACTCTTTGATCAAACGGACCACGCTCGTTATCATCGTCGTGCTTGTACTTGGAATGCTCCTTATATCCGTATTTTGGTTTGTTGGATGAGTGGTAGTCCTTTGATTTCTTAGAGTCCTCATGATGCTCGGCCTCTTGATAGTCATGATGAGGCTCGGGCCTCTTAGGATGCTCGGCATTGTCCTTACCAGGATGATGGTGATCCGACTTCTCATCATGATGGGTTGGCTCGTACTGTGAGATGTGCTCCTTGCTCGCTTTGATATGCTTCTTCTCGTCATCATGCTTATAGTCGATTTTCTTCTTGTACTGAGAAACAGGCTTATTATTCGAGTACTGACCCTTCTTGGAGTCCTCATGTTCATAGTAATAGGCGTTCTTCTTTTCGCCGTGATGTGAGTCCAACTTCTCGTGTTTATAGCCTGGCTCATAGTGAGAGGAACTGTCTTGGCTCAGCTTGACATGCTTCTTGTTATCATCATGCTTGTACTCGGCATGCTCTTTGTATCGATAGGGAGGCCTTTCATGAGAATAGTGCTTTTTGTCGGACTCGTGGTGCGAGTCATGGTTGTCTTTGGATGGGTGAGTCTTCTTGGGGTCGTGTTTAGCGGCTGGCTTCTTGGCAAGAAGGTCGGCGAGAGCTTCGATGATTGCTCGCAGTGCATTATTCTTCTTCTTCTTCTTCTGTTCACCAATTTGCCCATCCTTAGCTTGATCAGACTTCTTTTGTCCATTCTTGAGCTTCTCGTCATGTTGAGTGTCCTTTGGCGAATATGGTTTCTTGTAGCTGGGGTAGCGATTGCCGTGAGGGCTAGGGCGGCCCTTATAAGAGTAAGCCTGAGAAGGATAAGATTTATACTGATGGGATGGCTCTTTGGAAGAGTCAGGACGGCCGGTTTCCTCTTTGACGAAGGGGCCAATCAGGTCGAGAATCTTCTTGGTAACTTGTACAACAGGCGTGGGGGGTTGCCCTTGAGTCTGATTGTGACCTTTGCTTGACTGGGAATACTTCTCTTTACTTCCAACGTGACCCTTGTCGTGACTATCATAGTTCTTAGACTTGGGAAGGGATTGGTGCTCCTTTGTTGACCCCCTGTGTTTCTGCTCGTCATCATGCTTATACTTGGGATATTTCGTTTCATGAGTCGACTCCTGCGAGCTCACATGAAAGATTTTGACAAGTTTCGTGTCGCCATGGTCATGCTTCTCGTCAGAATCATGATAAATCGCGTAGGTTGGAGCATGAATGTTGATATCGATATCGCGTTTGACGTCCATTTTACCTCGATGAACAATCTTGTATGTTTTGTCATCCTTCGAGTTTCTCTGTTTCTTTTCGTCTCCCTTGAACTGCTTCTGTCCATCCTTGTGCTTGTTGTAGTGCTTGACGTCCATTCCACCTCGATGAATAATCTTGTACAATTTGCCATCCTTCGAGTTGGTCTGTTCCTTCTCGTCTTCATTCTTGTGCTTGTTGTAGCGCTTGGCGGTCTCCAGCACGACATTTTCGAAGAAAGGGAGTTTCTTCTCAGCTTCCTTAAGCTGATTCTCGTACTTGTTGTAGTGCTTAGGGGTTTCCAATTCAACATCCTTGGCGGAATTGTCTTTCCTGATGGTATCGATTATCGACTTGACCAAGTCATTGGACTTGGGAGTCTCCGACGCATGATCTTTGAGGAAGGGGAATTTGTCCTTGGCATGTTTCTTGGCCTTCTTGTACTCGTCTGTGGGGAAGGTGAGTTTGGATTCCTCATCCTTGTCGTCATCTTCTTTATCATGTTGTTTCTTCTTCGAGTCATGAGAGTGATGCTTCTTCTTCGAGTCATGGGAGTGATGCTTCTTGTGAGCGTCATCGTCATCATCATGTTCCTTGCTTTTGTTGTGCTTCTCCTTTACTTTTTGAGAGTGGAAAACATGTTCCTTCTTCTCATCGTCATCATCGTCATCATCGGAGTCGGAGTCGGAGTCGGAGTCGTCGTCATGCTTCTTCTCTTCATGATGATGCTTGTGGTCCTTGGGTCCAAAGTATCGGTGTGAAGTGATCTTGGTGATCCGTTCGTAGCCATGAAACTTGTTCTCTTCAGGGTCGGCATCGTTGTGCTTGTGTTGTGCCATCGCCTTCTTCATATCATCATTGGGGAGGACTAAGGCCAAGCCCATCGATGCCTGGAGGGCAACGAGGATGGTGTCGGTCAACCTCATGATTGCTGACTCACTCTGGCAAATAGAAGGTGGCCAAGGTAAACTATAGATGGTGCAGAGGATCACAACTGAAGTTATGTTTCAAGCTTAGAAGAAAGAACAAGTGTTCGGGATAGGGAAGCAAGCATCATACTTATACTCAAAGAGGAGCCAGATATTC
This sequence comes from Fusarium subglutinans, assembly GCF_013396075.1. Taxonomy (NCBI): domain Eukaryota; kingdom Fungi; phylum Ascomycota; class Sordariomycetes; order Hypocreales; family Nectriaceae; genus Fusarium; species Fusarium subglutinans. The sequence continues at coordinate 52,363 of NW_023502222.1, forward strand.
CTCGTAATCTACCTTGGATAAACTTCCTGTTCCCCTCTTTCGATAGCATCATAGTCATCATAGGTATCTATTAGCATGGCTGGGCGTAACTTGAGACTCGTTTGGAGACAAGCGAGGGACGCCTCCTGTCGCTCATACACACATGGCTGAGGACGCCGAAATGTATCAAATAAGGAGGAGTTCCATGTTGTACGATTTCTCCTCACTGTGTAAGTTCATCAAGCTATATCGATGACTTCGGCTATCCCAGCTCTCCGAACCATAGCTTGACAAATAGTAAAGGGCACTGTATGGTTGTTAATTGTATGCGTAGTTTTGCTTGGCTAGGGAGTCACGACAGCAAGTATCGTTTTTCTTTCTACTGATAAACCGATGACTACGCCAAGGTCCAATATATCTGTTGATACGCCTGACTGAGACAGCAGGTTAGGAGCATATGCCTAGGTATGGATGCACCTTTTCGGTCTCGGAACTATCAATCTCTAAGTTCAGTGTTATCCACAAGTTAATTGTGTGATTTGATGGTGTGTTTCAAGGGACGTGCTTGAATATCACCATCATCGAGATAATGAAAAGAGGATACGAGGCTCAGAAGAGGCAACATACTCGTTTGGTGACCTTGACGTCAAATTCGTGGCACTTACGTTCACAACAATCGCCATGTCATGAAATCACAGTTCATGATGATGCCGAAACGTCATTATCCATAATAGCGATGCCTCTCCGCAGGCTCATGGGTTTTGTTACCACCTACCGATCGTAGGCTCAACAATTAAGCTGGCGGAGAGTATGCTGTGCCTTTCCGTCCTCGGACCAATATAAATGGAACGACTCGCCAGAAAAGCCGCGACATATCCTCAACCAAAGTGCCACATGTCACCACAGAAAGCTACACTTCAACTATATTAACTTCAAGCCTTAGATCCTGTGCCCTCGTTCTATCTAGTAGAAAGAATATGCTAGAATCTCAAATATGCGTCCGGTAGCAACTTCAACGTCTCTATCGTGGAGCCACACCATGGATGATACGCAGAAACTCGGTAATTGCCCCCGAGAGATCATGAGGGGTATGGGATGGTGCTTGACAACCAGTGAGCAAGTGCAAGTCCCGATGTTGATGATTCCCCGGGCAGTTTCAAGAGGTTTGGATTCCGCCGACAAATCTTTCTCTTCTTTGGTTCAAGATAATCTAGGTAACTTATATGCAAGTAGCGCCTATCCATCCCCCAAATAATGTTCCTATCAACACTCCTAACTTCGCCAAAACAGAATGCCAAACTCCATTGTAAGCGCACCAAATTAAGAAACAGTTTGTGCAACTCGTAGTGAAAGATGTTTCCAGAACTCGAGACATGCTTAGGCCTCGTTGTCCTTTGCAGAAACTTGATTGATCAAGCGCTGATACTTAGCTTCAGCCTCCTGCTCAGCATATCGAGCTGGCTTTGACAGACGTCCTTCTACTGGTGGAGTTTCAGAACTGCCTTTAGATGTCCAAAGAACGCCAACCTTCGCGGTGGGCTTCGGCTCTATTGCCGAGTCAGGCTTTGGTGTCGAGCCGTTTGTCCTAGGTTCCTCCGAGGCCGTGCCGTCTTTCTCTCCGTCCGAACTGGCCTTGGGGAGCCTCATTGCCAGGAGAACATATTCGGCGCGGGTCATATGATCCATGACGTCGTCCATATAGCGCCTGACCTCATCTTGGGGAGCGACCACTCGTGAAAGATTCTCCAGATGGCGTCCAGATGGTGTAAAGAGACGTATCGTGACGGGTTGGTAGTAGTCTAGCTTTGGGTCGCCTCCATATTCAGATGTGCTTCCCTTGCGAACAATGAGAAATGAAGCGACAACTTGCTGACCAGTCGCAGTTGGCAGATATTCCAAAATACTGAATTTGGGGAAAAGATATCGGTCACCGCTTCCAAAGTCAAAAACAACAGCAGTGATGTCTGGTTTAGGCGCAGGTGGTGGCCCCTTTGATCTGAGAGCCTGTGGGTTAGGTGGAGGTCCATTATGGAGTGCCTTTTGTTGTCCATTCGGTATGCCGTTCGGGGTTTGCTGGCGGATTTGTACAGGGGCAGGGGAAGCTCTCGGAGCGGTCTTCATATCGCGATGAAGCCGATCCAAGATTTCCTTGAGATCTGTGGCATCAGTAAAACCGGGTCGGTTTTCCGCAATCCTTCGAATCATATCCCGTGTCCTCTGGTCCTCTAGGGCAGTCTTGACCAATAGAACGACAAGCGGATCACTGCCCTGTGGTGGCCGCAGCTCGGATGACTTCTGGTTGGGGTTAGAGGCCAAGACAATATCAAGAATAGTCCTGACTTCCGTAGCAAAATATTGCACTGTACGGCCATCGACAAGAAGACGATCTGCCGATGGCCCTTGCTGGCCCCCTCTACTTCGATATTCGGCATTCAGTTGATCTATGATCTTCTGGAAGTGAGCTAATTCACCCTCTTTTGCTTGCCCCACAGCCACTCTCTTCATGAGGTCCCGCAGCTCCGCGTCTCCTGAAGCCTTCTGTGCCAATAAAGCAATCACAGGATCGTTGGCCGACGGCTTCGCAGCAGGGGCAGTACCTGAAGCAGGGACACCTGGAGCTGAGCCAGGAATTGGAGCTGGAGCAGGTTTGGCGAGGCCACTCGCAGGCGGATGAGAGTTTGGAGGCGGTCGGGGTGCTGGAGACATTGAAGGAGCTGCTATCGGCCTAGTGGGTGCTGCTGGTGCTACGATTGGTCCTGAAGCTGGCATATGTGCCACTGGTGCGGAAATGTTGGGAGACGTTTGTGAGATTGATGGTGTTGGAGATGGTGCTACAGGCCCTCCAACTTGTGGTCTCGGCTGTAAGCTTGGACTCGGGGATGGTGTCGCAGTGTTTACCGGGGCTGTCGTTGAAGTAGCAATCTGGCCTTGAGATATCCTGGGAAGGGTTTGAGATGATTGAGCTGGACTTTGAGCTGGACCCTGTGATGGACTTTGTGGTATATATTTCGCTGCCGCCGCCCTATTTTGTGTCGGGGTGCCAACTGCCGATGCTGGAGGCGCGAGTGGTGGAGGCATTGAACCATTTGGAGGACCATACTGAAGGATCGGTCGGTGCTGTGATTGCTGCTGTGGTACGGGCTGAGTTTTCGGTTTCGGGTCCTTCACCACGTACATCGTGGCTTCGATTATATGAGGCTCAATCGTAATCGTTACGGTGCCCACCTTTGACATGGTATCCTTTGGCGGGTTTTTGGGATCTTCATTGAGAATACCTTTGCGCTTATGGGGTTTCGTCCAATACTTTGCAAATAAACCTTCGCTGATCCATTTGTGACGGGACCGGAAGAGTGATTCGGCAAGAACACCACTTGAGGGACGCGTCAGTCAGTATCTCTATCTCGTGGGTCAGTTCAGCATGTCATACCTTTCACCAACCGACTGATACTCCTTTGACGACAGTTCTTCTGACTGCGCGACTTCTACCGTTGGGAGAGGTTTACCAGCTTGAATCGATTTGGGCAACAGCGGCGGGGGGGGTTCTTCAGGTTCCGGAGCTGGTTCTGGCTCTGGAGCCGGCGGGGGAGCGGCAGGCGTCGCAGATCGCTCTCGAGGAGTAACATTGCGCTTTTTGGCAGCATTTTCGCCTCGAGCGGCAGCCCGCGCGGGCAGTTTGCGCTTTCGCTCCATGAACTAGCTTGCACAGTAGGCAAACTACAGAGAGCGCAAAAGAATTACACTGCGAGACTGGAGCCAATCATTATATGAGAGCCATGCAAGGCGCGTCTTGCAGCAAAATGAACGTGTAAAGGTGAGTAATCGATCGTTTTTGCGAGCAATAAGAAGTCGAAGAAGCGAAGGTGAGGCTGGGTCACGAGGGGATATTGAGAGAATATGGAGGTGGGAGATGGAAGATGGGAATGGAGGCTCTCATTGGAAAAGAGAAAGTGGTAGTAGCATTCAGTAGCAACAGCCACCTACTAGGTAGGTACGGACAGCAATCCGAGGCTCAGTGGTGCAGGTCCGACATGGGCACCTTCATGATGGAGCATGGAGTGTAAATCCAGGGTTCTGATTGGGCAGACCTAGCACTCCAGCGCCTACTCCGTAGGTAGGTTTAAAAAAGAAGCTGGGGCTCAGCAGGGACATTACAGGCCCGGGCCTACTTGGAAGCGCCGTGAAAGTATCGGGGTCGACTATTAGGTAGCTTCTATCAATAAAAGTAGACGGTCGGGAAGATGACTCCTGTCGCATGTATCCTATTGGCCGATGATAGTGCATAAGCTTCTTTATCTACATCTTCCTTTAGCACTCACCATTACCTAGCCTCCACTGAGGTAAGGTGAGGTGTGGTCATTTCGCGGCTCTTTCTTCCCAGCAGATTAGGTGGGGCCACAGCCGCATCAGACGCGCCTCAGGTACATTGAATGCAGGCGTAGTCTTCCCCACGTGAGAAGTCCCGTAGATGATGATCGCTGGTGCTTAGCGCGGGCAAAGCAACGTCCTGTCTGGTTCGACCTCAGGCCTTCATAGGTTCTGCCTTGTAATTAGCAGGTGAGCGTATTATTCGCTCCGGCCAAGGTACCTAGGTAGCGTTTCATTTTCAGAATCTCTCATAGATCTCTTTTACTCTAATTTGTTCTTTGACCCACCATCGGAAAATCATGTCCCATCTTCATCCCGCCGTCAAGGCTGTGGTTATAGCCGTCGCAGCGCCACTGGGCCTCTATTGCGTTTTCTTGGGACTGGGAATGACACCGTTCTTCCAGAGACAGTATGTTTGGGTCGTGTATCATTGTGAAGTTAATCGGTTTTGACTCTCTAATCAGGTTTCTATATGCGCACAAGTTCAACACATTATTATGGAGTAATGTCAACCAACCAGAACGATGGGGTTTCGCTCGTATGTCTAAACCCTGAGATTTTGTATTTATAATACTCATATAATGCTCGTATAGGGAACCAGGTAACTCCGTTCTCACTAAAGACACCTGACGGTGAATCAATTTACGCCTGGCATATCCTTCCGCTCCCTCTATATCTAAAGAATGAGGCCAAGATAGAATCCCAAGAGCCGGGTTTCTCGGCAGACTTCACAAGGACCGAGTCATTTCGTTTACTAAAGGAGGATCCAGAATCCCGCTTGGTGTTATATTGTAAGTTGAATCTGGAGTTCTCGTCCCATTGATACTTACTCATATCTCAGTTCACGGTGTAAGTGGTGACCGCCATGTTCTAACCAATATCTACTGACCTTACAGAACGCTGGTCATATCGCGCAAGCTATTCGACCTCTCAGCTACCATTCCCTGACTGACACTTCCTCATATCATGTTATCGCCATCGACTACCGAGGATTTGGTCATTCTACGGGCACACCTTCAGAGACTGGAGTAATCCAAGATGCTGCGACACTCGTTGACTGGGCTACCAACGTGGCAGAGATTCCACCAAGTCGCATCGTCCTGCTCGGGCAAAGTTTAGGTACTGCTGTAGTCAGTGCCGTTGCTGAAAGGTATGCCCTTCAGGGCGTCGAATTTGCAGGCATTACCATAGTCGCTGGCTTCAGCGATCTTGCAAATCTCCTGTTGGGTTATCGAATCGTGGGTATCTTCCCTGTACTTGCCCCCTTCCGCATGTGGCCTTCTCTTGTGCGTTTCATCCATCGCTTCGTTGTCGATAAGTGGCATTCAGACAGGCGGCTCGCCAACGTAGTCCGCCATACGAAGACGAGACTCAGGCTTAATTTGATTCATGCGAAGAATGATAAAGACATTCCTTGGACGGAAGACAATAAGTTGTTCAGAGCCGCTGCCCAGGAGACTCTTGGGATTATGGATGACAAGGACTTCGAGGCTTGGAAAGCAGAGCGCACCATCCGCAAGGGCAAGGATGCATTTGTGACCACTTGGACTGCTGAACCCAACATGATTATCCGTCAAGAGCTTTTCCCATATGGGGGTAAGTTAATGTTTGTTCAGTCCTGTCGAGATTGAATGCTAATGAGTGACTCAGGCCACAACGACATCATGGGCTATGCGCCTGTTGCGCTGGCCATCATGAGGGCATTTGATCTTGATGGAACGACCTACAGTGATGAATAGACTGGTAGGGCACATCCATCAGGATAGCTGTACGGCATCTAATAAGTAGCATCTTCATATCTGGCCTATTGAGTTGCAATGCCAACTCATACATGATTTCTTAGTAATTACTCTGCATAGTTCGATAAGTGGCACGGAATGTACTTTGCTACTTTCTAGATCCTAACTTCGAAGTTTTCATATTTCCAAAGCATGTGTTCCTAGGGCTGTATACTACTCCTCTCCAACGTAGGGCACTTAAAGGCGTCGCATGTTCGTGTCGGCCCTAGAGTATAGCTTTCCATGGAAGGGATGTGAAACCATAAGGCCGTTAATAAATAGTCTTATAGGAGATACTTTCCGTCACTGAATTCGCATAATGATTTAATATTATAAATAGCCATCGTAGTAGAGAAGAGGTTATTGCCAATTCAGACTTTCCCTATTCTTCATCACTTGAGACAACTCCCCGTCAGATACTCATTGAACTCACTACTCATCAGATCTGCCACCGTCGCTTCCTTCAATTGTACCAGGATGGAGCTGATAAAGCAGCCATTGTTCCCAAAAGGCCCTGCCCTTCAGGGAGCAAGAAAACGTCGGACCTTTATATGGGGTGTCAAATAAACATACTAAAAGGTATCCTAAACCTATGCTAGGTTACCTAAGTCTTTTTTTTTTATAATACCTGCGCGAGTCGTAGTGATCACAAAATCCTTGGATCACCGAACTCAAAAAGTGTCCGTCAGCCTGGCAGACTCATACTCAAGGCAAAGAACGTCATTGATTGCTGCAAGTGAGATACAACTCAAGGCATCTTTCATTACACCATTTAGTAAAGTATCACACTTTGTGAATAGCGGGCTTTTGTTCATTGTCGGATAGTTCTCTGAACCATTTACTGGATTCTTGGATGCGTCCAATGTCGAGACCCCAGTTCCTCACGGGTATCCTTCCGTTCCTTTCCCTTTCTTTCAAGCTTATGAAAATTTATTCGTCTCTTTAGCTATTCTATCAGTATACTACTATAAACAATAGGGCCCCTTTAGCCAGCTAATATCACGGGGCGAGTATTAAGTTTGCAACTCGAGGCCACCTCCTGTGGTTGTTCTTGTATAGGTATATAGTACTTATTAAAGCCGTTTAACCCCACCTGACGTTAGCAGTGGAGGGCAGACACATGCTACCGCGAAATTACCCCACCAAAGAGCTCCTTCGATTTAACCCCCCACCCCACGTAACATTACCTACCTGTTAGCATCGACAACACCTACATCAAAACGTCCATCTCGAAATATGTCCGAGGAGTCCAAGCCAGTTGAGCCCGTCTTCGACGAGACGAACGCCGAGCTCAAGGGCAAGGCCATCGCTCACGCCGACGCCGAAGCTGAAGCCGACGACAACGATGCCGCCGAATCTGGATCCGAGGAGGAGCATGAGGAGCACGCTGCTGAAGGCTCCGGCGACAAGAAGAAGAAAAAGAAGAAGAAGTCGAAGCGAGCGAAGGTTAAGGAGGCCCTGACCGGCTCGAAATCCGCACCGACCGATTCCGATTTCCACAAGGCCCTCGATGGCCTCACTCCGCAGCAGATCAAGGAGTTCCTTGCCCTCAACCCAGCCCTCTCCCAAGAGGTGAATAAGGCCTCCAAGAGCGATGATCCTTCCGGCTCTCAGGCTGCCGACATGCTTAAGAAAATGTCACTACAAGATATCATGACTGGTCTTGCCGCTGGCGGAAAGAACGCCAAAGATATGGGATCGTATAAGTTCTGGCAGACGCAGCCTGTACCCAAGTTTGGAGAGGATGCGACTCTGAAGGAGGGTCCCTTACGTATTCAGAAGGTCGAGGAGGTCGACAAGGAGCCCGCCCCTCTAATTCCTGGCTTCGAGTGGGTTACGATGGATTTGACGAATGACGAGGAGATTAAAGAAGTTTACGAGCTGTTGAACAAGCACTACGTCGAGGACGATGAGGCTATGTTCCGCTTCAACTATTCTCCCTCTATTCTTCGATGGTAAGTTGTCAAACTGCTGGGCTAATACACGAGTTAGCTTTTCCAAACCACTTTCCGCTAACACGTGTAGGGCCATGATGCCTCCTGGCTGGAAGAAGGAATACCATGTTGGTGTCCGCGCAACCCAATCTCGTCTTCTCGTTGCTTTTATCTCGGCCATTCCCGTTCACCTCCGTGTCCGAGAAAACGTTGTTACCTGCTCTGAGGTCAACTTCCTTGCCATCCACAAGAAACTTCGAGGCAAGCGTCTTACACCAGTACTCATTAAGGAGATTACCAGGCGCAGCAACCTCAACGAGATCTGGCAAGGACTCTACACCGCTGGCGTCGTCCTGCCCAAGCCCGTCAGCACATGCAGATACTTCCATCGCGCTATTAATTGGCAAAAGCTTTACGAGTGTGGCTTCAGTCCTCTACCCGCAAACAGCAAACCTCAGTATCAGGTTCGCAAGTATGCGTTACCAGATGATACTAGCACCAAGGGTCTGCGGCCGCTGGAAGAGAATGACCTTGATGCTGTTATGGATTTGTATAAGCGATATAATGCGCGCTTTGACATGACGCCAGAGTTCAGTCGCGAGGAAGCTCATCACTGGTTTGTCCCCAAGGTTGGACCCAACGACCAGCAGGTAGTGTGGACATACGTTGTCGAGGTAAGTCACCGTGAGAACAAAGTTCGGAGAATGGGTACTGATAAACTACAAAGGACGAAAACAAGAAGATTACCGACTTCTTCTCTTTCTTCTGCATCGAGTCGACTGCCATTGGAAACGCTAAGCACAACGTTATCAAGGTTGCTTACATGTTTTACTACGGCACAGACGTCGCGCTACAGGACAAGTTCGACAAAGCTGCTCTCAAGAAGCGCCTTAACGAGCTTGTCCACGATGCCCTTATTCTCTCCAAGCGCCACAAGTTCGATGTGTTCAACGCATTGACGCTGATGGACAATGCGCTGTTCCTGGAGCAGCAGAAATTCGGAGCCGGTGATGGTCAACTTCATTATTACCTGTTCAACTATCGTGTTAACCCAATTGCTGGTGGTGTCGATCGTAAGAACCAGCTTGACGAAGAAAATCTGAGTGGTATCGGACTTGTGATGCCTTGAGGTGGATGTGGAAGAGTTATGGATTTACTACGCATAGGTATATAAGTGGACAATGAATGAACGACCAGACACCAGAGAGGAGTTCAATCTGAAAAGGAACAAAACAAGAAACAATAAAAAGACATTAAGAAATGGCTTAAAAAGAGTACAAGTCTTTGATTTTGGCGTATATCTAATCATGGATTAGCTGTCTGAGATTCATTGCATGTTAGAGTTGTTTCGTCAATTAGACATGGCTGAATGGTAGTGGCTTATGGGTATATTAAACTCTGCGATAATAGCTGACTTGGTCTATAACTCAGGGGGTTTGCTACCTCGTTCTCACTTCCATCGAAACTGGAATGTAACTAAGGGTACCATGTTCGGATTCTGCACGTGGCGTGCCTAGGCCCATGGCGATCAAGCAATTGTAGGTACTAAGGTAGACTAATGTAGCGCCGAGGCATCATGCAGCGATCCATGTCACCTTTACTCACTCACTCACACTCGCTCTCTCTCACCCTGGCAAGTTGCAAGTTGAGTTGTGACAAGATATTCCGAATACCACCTACTTCTACCTCTCCACAATTCTGAGCCTACCTTACCTAGTCTCCTACAACGCGGACAACTCTTTGCTTTTTTCTATATGTCAATTACCCTTAATTACTCTTCATTCGCTCAAATCTGTATCTTTCTTCCGTACTCACTTGACTACACTCTCCTACTCGCGTCCGTGAGTGACGTACGGGGTTTTTTTGACAACTGCAACTTGAGATACTACCCATCTACCTTATACTTAGGTATAAAATAACAGCACGAGACTCGGAAGGTACACAAACGTGTTTGCACAAGAAAGAGCCCCGACCAGGTTTATTATAACAGCAAACAAACGCCAAATATTGATTATGGCGTCTGACTTGTGAGTCCTCGACCAACAAAACAAACCCAATCCATCATCGTTCCAGTCTTTATCTTTCCATTGTGTCTTTTCTTGCTTCTTTTTTCTCGCTCCTCATGTGTGGATTCAAGGCTCACTTACACGCGATACGTCCTCGCAGACAACGCACGTTTCCCTCGGTTGAGGAGACGCTCAAGCACCCGGCCTACCCAGGCACACTCTGGGCCCTTGAACCTCACTCTCAGGGCAAGGTCTCTGTCGCTGAGGGTCGCGGTGGTCCAGTCGGCATTGCGTGGGAGATTCATGGTCAGGGACCCGTCAAGCTTGTGGTACGTTTCTTCCGTCAAAATTCCCTTAATCTCTCCGTCCGCGTGTTACTGTTTCGTACTGTCTGCATCATGTTTGCTTCAGATTTGGTCATGTTCTGAGAGGGAGCTTGACTGACCTTGTGTAGCTTATTATGGGGTTGGCAGGAGTCAAGACATCATGGCAGCGTCAAACAAAGTACTTCGGTCATGATCGAGCCGACAAGTACTCGGTTCTCATTATCGATAATCGTGGTATGGGCGGCAGCGACAAGCCCGTGGGTGTCTATTCTACCAGCGGCATGGCACTCGATGCCATCGAGGTCATCGACCATGTTGGCTGGAAGGCTGGGCGGGATATTAACCTCGTTGGTATCTCCATGGGTGGCATGATTGCACAAGAAGTTGCTATTCGTATTCCCAAGCGTCTGCAGTCGCTCACCCTCATCTGCACATCAGGCAAAGTCCAAAACACAAAGGGACTGTGGGAAACTGTCTCAGACACCATGGGTATGATCATCCCCAAGTCCATGGAGCGCAGTATTGTCGACACCGCTCTCCGGCTCTTCACACCCGAGTGGCTCGTCGCACCAGATGATGATATACTACCTGAGCTAGGCGTCACCGCACGATGCAGTCCACCACCGCCAGAGGGTGGTCCGACGTACGGCCTCTTTGAGACCAACTTTCAGCGTTTCCAGGCTCAGGAACTCACCAAGAAGACAAATCCCGAGCTGTACACCACCAAAATGCTCATGTGCCAACTTGCGGCGGCAGCTTTGCACAACAAGACGGATGACCAGCTACGGGAAATAGCAGACGGTGTCGGCTCTGAGCGCATCATGATTATTCATGGAAAGCGTGACAACATGATCAGCTTTCCAAATGGCGAACGGCTCATTAAAGTGCTGAACCCAGGCTCTGTACACATTGTGGACGATATGGGACACGCACCCATCATAGAGAAGACACAATGGTTCAACAGTGTCTTGGAGGAACAGCTGAGTATGTGGACCAAGCCGAAGGAGGAATAAGAGTGATGAGTGGCTGTTGTTTCCGAGCATATGAGTAAGCGATGGACACTGAATATTGCAATAAGCATGGAACATTGTAAGAGAACAAGCAGGACAGGCAGGAGAATAATGAATAAACACTGAAATTATTGACTGTCAGTTACACGGATGAAGTGTTCAAGGTCTATGTCTCAGTCCATGATTCACAAATCAGAGCACGGATTCGCTTGTTGGAGCGTAGCAATCATTGAAAAGTCACCAAATCCGACTCCATTTCCAGTGTCTATCATAATGTACATCCTTCTTGTATGCCTATGCTTTGGCATCATTTCAACTCTTGGGAAAATTTACCCGTCCTTAACCCTCTTGATTGATAGACTTTTGATGTCACAGAAATTCCCATCATGGAATATCCATAGTAAACATATTGGTACCCACATTCGGGCAATAACTGTCCTTTTAGTAAGATATCTATCTTCCCCTGTCTTTCTACCAACATCGACTTGCGATTATTGATTTCGAGCTTTAGCCCTTCTATCATGCCAAGCATTTACTTTCGGACATTGCAACCAGATTACCTCTCTCCAGCGAGACGTCGACTCTGGACTTCGCTCAAAGCCTTGGTTCCACTCAGAAGCGACACTACGCCAAGGATAATGACAATAGGCAAGGTCTTGAAGAGGTTCCACTGGGCGTAGTAGAGGAACAGAGTGCCCTCGATGCCGACAATGGAGCCAAAGAAGACAGCGTGGGAGATGGGTGCAGCTTTGAGGGCCTTGGGCAAATGGTTGACGTTGGCACCAAGGAAGAGCCACTACATGCTTGTTAGTCTGTGGGTGTATTATGGCAGAATTTACACGTACGCCGAGGAAGAGAGCAGGAACACTAGCCACGATAGCAAGCACAAAGACAAGAGTGACAACCACGGGAGGACTCGAGTCGCCGACCTTGAAGATATGGTCGATCTCGGCTCGGGGTCCATATCGAACGGGAGCCTCATATTGAGGTGAAGGAGCATTAGAGTCAAGTTGGACTTCAATATTGAAGACGGGGGAGATAAGAGGGTTTGATGAGCCGAAAGATCCCAGGACAAGGTTGGCCTTAATGGGTTCGTCGGAGAGGAGCAGCTGGATAGGGAGATCCTTTTGTGACTGTGATTGTTGTTAGTCGTGAAATTGATTCAAGTTTTATTGGTCGCGTACAATCTCGGCTTCGCCCTTTCCAGAGGCCTTCATCTTGAGAGGGAACGGAGCCTCGAGGCCAGTTGACTCGGTAAGGATAAGGAATGCCTGGTGAGGTCGCTTTGGCTCGCCAGCTTCGGTTGTGGTCAACGAGACCTTGATAGTATCTGTCTTGCCTAAGACGAGATGCTTCTTGGTGGGTTTCTGATCGCTAAATCTGTATCAATCGGACCAGTCAGCGGAAGTTCTCTCGTACTCAATCGTCCATGATAGCATCATCATGGCATCCTGAGAGGGACAGATAGCCTACTTGGCAGTAACACCCTGGCCTCTCTTGGAGCCGACAGTGACGGAGCCATCGGTGAAACTCCAAGACGAGGCAGCGCTAGCCACGCTCGCTAGAAAGAGAAGGGACGATGCGATTGAGAAGCGCATGGTTTTGACGTTATCGCAGGTCGATTCGGTCGGTTCTAGAGTAGAGGCTAAGTGGATGAGACAGGACAGCTAAAGATGGATGGTAGCTTGCATTACGTGGTGGCAGTGGAGAGCTTTGATTGGTCAAAGCTCTAACTTTGGTGGGGACTCGAATAGAGCTCCTGGCTTCAGGGTAGGTATATGCGATATCTAATAGTAAGGTAATCACAAATTACTTCTATAAACCTATACATTAATAGTTATTCCTATCTATTCTATATCCTTACAAGGTAATAAAACTTATGACATTAAGCAAATATATTAAAATTACTTAATTACACTAATAGTATACTAAGATATATTGTAATTATATAAGTATTTTTAATACTTTAAATAGTAAGCTTTCAAATATGGTAAACATGTAACATAATGCCTTGGACTTTATGTAATAAGATCATACTCTCGCATGATCAAAGAAAAGAAGGAGTTATTCTGATATTGAAATCCATTATCCATGTTGCCAAGGACCTCTCGGTCCGACTTGTGATCCTCAGGAAATATCACACTGCAGAAAAAGGGTTGCATCATGGCACTGGCATTGATCAATGAAAGCATAGGTGCTAACCACAACCGAACGAAACTAACATACTGTTTTATTTTCTCGATTCAACCTTGTATCATTTCTCGAAAGTTGAGTATAATTTCTATTATAAGCTTGTAAATCAATGACTCGTGGTATATCATCCTCTACTGGCTCTTAATTTCAGTCTGGAAACCCTTGATAGCATCCCTCTCTTCCGTCGTCAAATCAATATCAAAATACTTCTTCAACGCCTCCACTCTCTCGTCCTCCGTCTTCAACTCTTTCAGAACCTTTGTCTTACCTCCAGGGTTCTCTTTAACCACTTCATTAATCAGCATTCGTTTCCCGTAAATCTCCTCACCCATTGGTGACGTTTTGCTCTCTCTTAGCAGGAACTTGACAATCAGAACCGTCGATGTCTGGAAGCTGCGTGGACTTGTGCCCGTGTAGCAGTTGGCGACCTCGAAATCGGCTGGCAGCCATTCAACTGAGTGACTGAAAGCATAGAAGCTGGTCCAAGATTGGTCGGGGGAGTTGCGGCATTGGTAGATCCAGAGACGGCGGCCGGACGTGAGCTCTGTCTGGCCGGGAATGAAGTCCTTGATAAGACGTGCGTTTTGTGTGCCCATATTGTGCCACTCAGCGCCCTCGACCAAGGGCATGGGCTGTGTTGGGCCGTCGCCGCCAAATGAAGCATCCATAACCCAGCGAGAATTGTCAGGCAGAGTTACAATGTTGACAATGTGAACCCTGTAAGAGGTCAGTGGATGATACCGATAACAGCATTACATTTCATCTTACCAACCGAGATAATTTCCAAACGGAATTCCGTCCTTTCGTAGACGGACTCGGACGCCAACGGGATATACTTGGAAACCAAGAGCTCGCAGCATGTAGCAGAAAAAGAGGTTGCTCTCCATGCAGTAACCTCCTCTTCCGCGCCCATCCCCCACGATCTTTTGGTACAGAGCTTGAGGCTCAAGAGTGATGTTGCGATGCGACGAGTAGTGCAGCGTCAAGTTATCATACGGGACCGTTGCGATCATGTGCTGATGTAGCACTTTGAGAAAGGCATGGTCCAGAATAGGGTCATTGCCCACATAGAATTCTTGAGGGATTTGAAGATGTTTGAGAAACCCAGCGACTTGGGCTTCAGAATATATGGCTGACATGGTGAGGTGTAAGACGAGTGTAGTTTACAGCAGCTACTGAAGAATGGCGCCCATGAAAGACAAGCAAGGAGCAGGTATTACTTAAATAGAAGACCTCCACTGCTAGGTAGCAGACCTATAAATGAGTCAAGAGGGCGCCAGAAAAACCGACGTCAGCTTGAACTACAAACATGATCGATACCCTTACCTTACCTTACTCGTATGTCGCGCAAAACCAAAACCAAAACTGCCAATAGCCCGCTGGAAGCTGGCCGTAACGTATCACGAACCACGATTATCTCTCCAGACTCCATAAAAACTGTCCGGGGCTTAAACTTGGAGACGCCCTCCTTTCACAGTCGCCGTCAGGGTCCCAGATAGAGTCGGCCAATCAGGAAAATTTGGCGTCTACTTCGGGAGTTATTGCTAGTCTGATGTTGGTGCAAATCCACAATAAATGCCTCTCCTTCTCGGTCCGTCTCACATGGTACCCACGGGAAATATGAGCGTTTTCAGGGTTCCTTGGTACGGGCAGAAAGATCATGAAGACTTTAATGAGCAAGACGAGTAGTAGATTCAGACGTTTGCTAGTCAACCAAAGATTCCTTTCCTCCATGTTTGCAAAATGGACTGTTCATTACATGACTCTTTTCATGACATCGCACCTATAACGCCAAGCCCAAAATAACCCACCAACATTTCTCTAATAAATGATGCAGATATGTACGTTCATGTCGTCTAGAGCTCCGTCCTCCGGCTCGACGTAGTTGTCGCAGCCGCGCCATTCCTCTTCGCTTTAGTTCCCGCCAACTTGGGCATGAAGTCCTGGATACGCATCCAGTCCACCACGAACGCAGTGGTGATCCTCGCCCAGTCACGCACGGTTGGAAGATCGAGGTGCTCACCATCGTCTGTGATCTCGTGCCACACATCGGGGAATGGCGATGGAATGATATGCAAGATGTCGACGCCGCGTTGCATGAAAGGTCGGTGATCATCGTCAATATAGCTGCGAGTGAATCGATTGGCGGTTTTGTTGCCATCTGGGAGGAAAGGGAACCTGGGCTTGGTCTCGAGGACATTGAGCTGTCGCATGCGCTTCTCGAGACCTGCCATGGCTCGGTATGCCCAGTGGGTTGTAAGGAAGTAAGAGGGAATAGTAGGGTCCGCAGATCCTAAAAGATCGAGAAGAACAAATAGACTAATAGAATCTAATGGAGTCCTGTAAGTTGCAGTAGATCCATGGAACTGATACTCCCATTCCTCAGCAAGTGATCTTGACAACAAGTTAGTCAATCCTTTGGTTCGTAGTTAATTGCATATTGAACATACCTGGCTCCATAAAGCGAGTCCTCCTCCGTCCAATGCTTGAATGCCTCTTCGCCATCTAGAAAGATAATCTGGATTCCCTGGGTCTCCTCAAGCCCATCATCTGCAGATCCATCCTTCTGCATCTTGGCCCATTTTGCAGTGAGCGCATCCTCAATGCTCCTCGCGACATGCATCAACATGGCACATGGCGCTGCGCTGTCGATTGCGCCAATGAATCCTTCAGGCTCATATTTGCTATCGTAATGCGCGACCAGCGTAAGTCGACTAACGTCTCCGTTCTGTGCCCAAGGAGGGTCTCTTCGAAAGATGAGGTTGGAGAATGGGATTTGCTTGTTTCCGTGTACAGGTGTCTTTGAAGTGGAATTCTGCATTTCGAGTTTCCATTCGGGAAGAGTTTCCTTGAAGAACTCGACAAAGTGTTTCTGGGCACGGCGTTGACCCTCGGTGCCAGGCACACGAGGAATCAGGATAGGAGCAAGAAGCTTGCCATCCTTGATATCAAAGTCGTCGCCGGGCGAAGGAATGTTCTCGAGAGTTTCATCTGAAAGTGTCATGGACTCGGCGACCGTCGATAGGAGCAGGCAGACAAAGACGAGAAGCTTTGCAAGGAATGACAATTGCGATAGCGGTCGAGGCATTGTCGAAGATTCAGCCATGGATGGGAAGACACCAATAAATACTACTCTAAACCAACAAGAAGCGGGTTTTGGTTCGGGTTATCGTGGGGCGCAAAACTAGCTCATTCCGTCTGGAGGATCAGAATAATCGTATGATAATGCGCAAAAGTTCAGCTGTGGTAGTGAGCGTGGACGTTGCGAACAAAGACAGAGCAGAATCAAACAAACAGATGCTTCGTGTCAGGAGTTAAACCTCTCTCGCCAGCCCATCCATGCAAGGGAGGAGGATACCTAAGGCCAGGTACGACAAGAAGGATGTGGGGAGGAAAATAGTAGGTACTTCACCCAGGCCCAGCACCACAGGCGAATCTTTGTACCTGGACACAACACTCCGGCCACAACCCCATATGCGTGTGGCAATATGTAGAGGTCAAAGCTTACATTATTCTCCGTTAATTCTTTGGTTTTTCTCTACAACAATACTAAGCCTCAATCTATTGTGTGTTATGTGTTCTATGAATGGATCTGGACTTTCATGTTAGCCCTTCACCAGCTATGAACGATAGTAGCCCGAAGCTCCCTGTTAGCTCTCGGCGGAAGAAGCCTTTCTAACGTGCACAACAGGCGCGGGGGAGGACCCTTTAAACTACCTATGGTTAAACAGCCAGGGGATGGTCAAGCCCCATTGGTTCACGGTTATAAAAGGCGTGTGGGTGCATTTGAGATGGATAAATCACACTGGACGCATTTATCAAGTTGGACACGTATAACTTTCACTGGCCTATATAGAGCCAGCTATACTGTGGTCATTATGTCCATTCTCTCAATCATGCCGAGCTGCGGTATCCTGAATACCTAAGCAATGCAAAAGATATCATTGATCATGCCTAAGCCTGGCGTGCAAGTCAGTGGTAGTAAAGGCTAGAGCACATTCCAGAGAGACTGAAATTCGACACAATGCTATTGATACTAAGACCACCTTAAGAAAAGGTGTGGAGTTGTATTATCTGATCATGCATCTTGAACTAATGGGCGTTTTGCTTTACTTTAAATAGGCATTATTGGGAGCTAGCTTGGAAACCTTCTCCCCCAAAGACTTCCGTTGAATAATCTCATGATACGAGAAACTAACGAACTGGCAAGCAAGATTTCACCACAACTCTTTACCCGAGGTTCCTGCAGACATCCATCATCTGAAGCTAACGCAGGCTACGTCATCCCGTTAACCCCACGTTTCTAAAATGTTGAGAAGACCCTCATAAGCAACAGAGACAAGACAAAAGTAAAGGTATCATGAGATTAGCATGGGCGGCGATGGGCAATACATCTGAAATATTGAAGCTTCGTATTGATTTGGCTTGCGCCTTATGCGTCAAAGCCGGGGCCTATCCAAAAGGCAGTCTCTAACACCATCGTCTACACATTTATATCTATTACAATGAATACACCCCAATGGTTGTTGACGTGATACAAGACCCCTAAGTATCCTAGCGTCATAAAGAATGCGAGAAACCCGCAAGTAAACACCAAACGCCCTCGTCATGCTTTGATTCTTCGACTTGTGCTGCGACACCAGTATTTTTTGTCCCATGATCTCTCTCCAAAATGCTGCGCCTCTCTGGGTGGATTATTTTATATGCCATTTCGATCTATCAGGGCTTGACAGAACAAAACTGCTCGGCCAAAACGGCTAGTTCCGGCTTAGTGTAGCTTGTTGGCAGCTTGTGCCGCCTTGTTGGCGATCTGCTTCTCCTTGGGGATAGTGAGGGCATTGATACCGAGGTAGTTGCAGATGCTGGTAACAACGAGCCAGGCCCAGCGGAAATAGACAATCGTGGAAAAGAGAAGGTAGGCCCACAAGTAGAAAAGCTCGAACTGGGCGCTGACCTGAGGGAGTCCAAATCGAGGCATGTTTCCGAGGAACGCACCACCAACAAGAGGGTATAGCATAACGGTCCACCAAGGGAAAGGTTGGCGAGTCAAATGGGCAAGAATAATCTTAGTGGTCAAGCGGCCAAAGACGAATGACATGATGAAGCAGAAAAGCATCAGGTGGTTCTCCTTCATGATGGTACTGTAAGGAGAGAAGACCCAAGCGGCGATCGAAAAAGTGAAGACGGCCATAGGAATCCACTCAAGGAAGACGGGAAGAATGGGCTCTCCTCTGGACTTGCGAGCCTTAGCAACGTTGAGCACACAGAAGGGAATCTGTGTAAAGACGAGGGAGCCAATGATAAGGCCAATCCAGATATCTCGGAAAGTGGTCTCGCCAAGGAGCTCAGCAAGACCAGGAAGAGTGTCCTTGATGCCATTAGCCAAAGGAATGGTCCAGATGCCGGGTCCCCAAATGCCAGACATGATCATAATTGCACAGGCAATAAGGATGCCTTCTGTAGGACCGTTGATAACGCCGAGGTAGAGAGTATGCGTGTGGTATGTTTCCCAGGTCGAGAAAAACATGGGCAGGCATGGACATAGAGCGGTGATGATGCCAGCTGGAGAGGTACCAAGACCCATAGCAGCAGTTTCGAGAAGGCTGGCGAGTGTGCAGTTCAAAGAGTCGATACCGTGATCGAAAAGTTCGCCCAGGCCGCTTGAGGTTCCAGTTCGTCGAGCTTGCTTTCCGTCGAGGTTATCCATCGTTTGGTACATGAAGAGGCCAAAGGCAAAGCTGAAGTAAAGCCATGAAGGAGCCTACAATAACACTTGCGATTAGTACTTCACTCCAGAGACATGGAAGGTCTCCCACATACCGGTCCAACGAGATCAGGCATCCAGATTGCACAGAAAGCGACATTTATCAGGATGAAGCAGAAACCCAAAAGGGTCACCATGTTGGGAGCAATCCATAGTGGTAGGAGGTTAACAGAGGCATTCCACTACATGACGACAAAGACGCGTTAGCTATCACGAGCTCCAAAAAAAACTTGGCAGGCGAGTGTCGGCGAGCTCTTCCAGATGGTAATTGTTGAGATAAAATGGTAAAGCAGATTTGAGATACGCGCATAAGGGAGCTGAAGGTAGAGGCAATACATACAAAAGGACCAAGAACGTATTTCGAGACTGGCGACAGGTCGACGCTTGAGTACTTGTATGACTTGAAGTGTACCAGTGCGTCATCAGAGATGCACTCAGCAACATTCTTTTCTGCAGGGCCCCGATGTTAGTGGTCAACGGTCTCTTATTGCAGTACCCATGGAACCCAGGCGTTCAAAGAGCTTCCTTTTGTTCCTAGACTTACTCGTATTAGGAGCCATATTCGTACCGTCCGGGTCAGTGGCCGTTGGGTTGTAAAGCGGAAGTGTCTCGCTTGCAGTCATGGTGGAAGAGAGGGGCCGGAGGAGGAGGGGCAAAAATGGGGGAGTCTCTTAAATCAAGGGGAAGGCAAAAAAAATTAAAGACGTCGATAAAAACACCTAAACAATCGGACCTGCAGCGACGGCGGGCACGCGCAATAGTGACTTGCAGCAGGACAGGGTAATAAGGTAGATCCGCCAAAAGCCCTGCAAATGGATGATTGACCCTCGGCTCTCTTCCAAGGCGGTATTATCCTAACAGAGACAGGCGGCGCGGCACGTGGGCGGGAAGACACAGATAATCGAAGAACAAGCGTGACAGGTTTTCTCTTATCGACAACGGTAGATGAATCGGATTTCAAGCCAAGGTTATATGTGGCGGACCTGATTTGCGAAGACGACCGGGAGGGCTGAGACAGAGTAAAGCAGGCAAGAATAGCGGTGAAGAGTCAGATAAAGAATTAAATATGTTGATGAACAGTTACCGCCAAGGAGTGTTTTTTTGCAGATGAAGAAAAGAAGGGATTGAAAGGGTTTAAGGGGGCAGGTTTTGACAGCTCAAGGCTAGTTAGGACTCGAAATTGGAATTCAACCTCCAACTCGTACTGGTGTCGTCGTACGTCGAGCCCCTGGATCGTAAACCCCAAAGCCCCTGCTAACACCAGCGATCCGATCCACTAGAGGTATCCGCTTACAGGGGAAACACGCATCTAAAATTGGGTAAGGTAATTAGCGGCTCGTTCATTTGAAGGCTCCAATCATCAATTTGACAGCTAACGAAACAGGTCGACTTTGACGGCCCCTTTCTTGTGAGACTCGAGAACAATAGTAAGTTCCTTGAGCATCCCTAGGTAGTACTCTCACTTGCACATTGACCTCAGCAGGCTCAGCCCTGCCAAAAGGGTGCACCAGCCCTGCCTGCTCACGAGGAGGAGCTCGCATAGACACCCCATCATGAGATTGTTTCGACGTTATTTGATCCGTCTTAGCCGTTGGTGCCGAGGCGAGGGATGAACTAACGCTATGGATCAACGGCGCATGGATAGAATGATTTTCACATGCCCTTCTAGGCTCGTGAGCGCGTGAGCACCAACAAAAAGAATACGAGCTTCTCATTCAACTGCAATTGGCTGGAATGGATGCTAGTTGGAGAACAAAACTTACATCACGGTAGTTTGGTTGATCCGATAGCCCGGTACACGTCTAAGGGTCTTCTTGGAAATGCGGAATGTGGAGTGAAGATCGACTGACGCTGACTGTGTTCTCCTCCAATTCTCGGAATCCTCGAACCGACAACGACATGTCTCGATAGGCCACTGCTTGTTTCATGCATCATGATATCACACTCGCTTCAAATCTGTTGTGAAAGGCTCATGGTGGTTCGACTGCTTGATTGCAGTCAACGACGTGTATTTCGTCCTGCTCTACCACCTATTCACACCCATCTCTTCGTCCCTTCGACATTGACGATATTAATGATGTAGGAGGGCAACCCCTCAAGTTGAATCATAAAAAAGAATATCCCACCATAAAAGACAACCAAACACCTAGACGTCCAAGGCTTCAAAGGAATGTAGGAGCAACAAACACAAGAGAACAGAAGCAATGCAGTAACCTCTTTGGCAGCAAACCGCCAAGCATCACCAGAAACTCAGAGCATGGCGAACCCAGCGAAGATGGTGCTCAGGACAATAGTCAGGCCCCATGTGCGCCCAGCCTCAATGACGGCGGCGCCGTTGGTCTTTGTTGTTGTTGAGCTGTCTGAGTCGGAGTCATCATCATCGTCGCCTCCTGGGGTGCCAGTGTAGACAACATTGGGATCGTCAGTAGCGCTGGCTGTCGCTTTGACGGCAGCTGTGTCGGTAGCTGTGGAAGTGGTGTTGTACTTCTTGGGGTTGCTGGCACCGCATGGGTGGTTCTGGCGGCAGTCAGAAGCACAAGAGGCACTTCCATTGCAGTCCTCGACACACTGGTTACCCCATTCCTGGCAGACATAGAATGGCAGGGTCAGGGAATATTCAGACACGTTAGGTTGCTTGCCGTCGCCGCAGATGCAGCCGTATGTAAGGGTTTTCTGGACGAAAGAAATTAATAGTTGTAAACGAAGCCCGGATAACGAAACTTACAGGATCACACTCATTAACCTTGGTGTCTCCCTTGCTAGTCTGCCCGCAAATCATTGGGCAGGTTTCTATTTCGTTCTGGCACCAAACACCTGGTTCTGCATTAGTCCCTGCACCTTAAAGAGAAACCAGCGATAGATGGTTTACTCACGGCGTTGAGACAGGGGAACACTCTCGGGGTCAATGACATAGTCGGCATTGACAACGGCAATGGCTGAGGCAGCAACGGCCAAAACGGTTGTTCGGAGAGAAGGCATTATTGTGACGTATTTGTGTCTTGTATGAGAGCTAGTTGTGCTGGATACGATGAAGTTATGTATGCGAAGTCCAAAAAAGTTCGTAAACGGTGAAGATTGACGAAAGGTATGGATTTTCTTTGGCCGGGAGTCAGCGGTTTTATTCACTTGTATTTCATTGGAAGTCTCTCTCTTTCCTATAACGAGGAGATTGCTTGTGCTCTGCGGGAAGGAGAGGTATGGAGGAAGCTATCACTAAGACAACCGGGGCAATACCAGTCGACTCGGACGATGTTTGACTTACAGATTAAGAACGAGGTATGTGAGTGACGACCAACAATTTAAAAAAAGCGAGCAAAACAAGAAATAAAAGATGAAGATGGCGCGTTAACGACTGTTGAGAATCAAGACCAGGTCTGATATAGCGAGTGTATCAAAAGCAGGTGGTGACAGAAGAGGACGATGAAGAAAAGGTCGAGGAGGTCCGAGACATTTCAACGACAGACAACCCCCGGCTATATGTATATGGATGCATGGATGATGGATGGATACCTCTCTACGGATACCTAAGCTTAAGTCCAGATACCTACCGCCGGGCTACAGCGTCAAAAGAAATGATCCGTAGCAAAAGCTGAGGCGAGACCCGAGCCTGGGCGATATCATGACCACAGACGGTGGGCAAAGTAGCACCAGTAGCACCAATTTTCGTAGAGCGAACAGGGGACTTTAGGAGCAGCCCAGCGGTATTGGGCTTAGCTCTAACATTTCCCAGCAGCAATGAGACTTTATCTGCTCCATATCATCCACCACTCGGCGCATTTTGTGCCCAGGAGGTCCCGGAATACTTGGAGGCTAGCCCAGATAGACTCAACTAGTGCGGTCCGCCGCTCAAGCTTGGGCTTTTTAGGGCGGTCTGGGGAGGCTCACCATGACCGCCGTAATCTCCAAGGCCCTTGGTTTTAAGAGCCGTGATTAAAAGGAGTCAATAGTATCATCGATAATGTTCTTGTTACAGCAGCCCGGTCTGTGATCTTCAGAAGATCCCAATGGAGATCTTTCTAGTTGACTCAACGCTACAGTACTCTTGTCAGATGTTGGTGATGCCCCATACTCGCCATCATGGGCATACCTACGGAGTAGTCCTACATACTTCCAACGAGTGGAGGTCGTCCTTCTTTTTTCTCCTCTCAACTGCATGTCTAGAGCTTGGCTTTGTGGCGGGCGCGAACGGTTGACTACCTACTACAGACTCCACATCTAGTAGCCATGAAGCGATATGAGACCACTACTGCACATTTGTTATTATGGTCTTCTCATTGTGCATCACAGAGTGCATCTTGGACCACACAAACGACGCGCTCCAGTTGGTAGTTGAAGTCGCTCACAACATGTACGAGCCCACCATGATCACGGCGGAGGATTCTTTACGGACGATTGGCCACTCGGATGCAAGAATGGTGGCCAACTGTGCCCAGAAAGGGTAAATCTGTTCGGTGCTAGGCATCTGGACCAGCCAACAACCTTCGTATTTCTTGCATATGGGCGGGGCATGTCACTGCACTGAACCCTTAGACAACCCCGCGCAATGCACCACGACGAGAACATGATGCTATGGATATCGCGCCAATAGTTGGCGTTGATGATATCTTGTTTGTGCCTCACTATGGAGCTGACGCGGCCAGATGTCCAGGCTCATAGAGAAGCGATCACAGTTGCACATTTTATGAGGTATCACACAACAAAGTCGAATAATCACCACTTCTTGTAACCCAAGAGTGCAGGTGAAGAAACACTCTGCTGGCTAAGACATTTGGAGAGCGGAGTGCATTTGGAGATATGACGGACTAGCCGAAGAGATATCCGCTTCTCTCTCGTACAAGATAGCAAGGTGACTTCGTATCGAATCGAATCGTGCTCGTGCCATGCAGGCATCAATGGAGGCGAAGACACTTACAGATTACAGAGTACAGAGTACGAAGACCTGGTTCTGACAGGTCACAAAAAGATAACCAAATCTGAAAGAGACCAGCCTCGACTTCAAAAGAATCCTCAAGTCTCGAGAGGTATTCATTCCATGTGGAGAGTAGATTCTTACCCCGCAGAGTGAGGACACTTTCTCCCGATTCAAAGTGAACCTCCAAGAACTTGGCAGAAACTTTGGTCAACGTGATCTTGGTTTCTTCCTCCAACTTCGGTCACTCCTTTGATTCCAACCTCCTCTATTTCGCTCCTTAGTTACGATTAGAGTTACAGTTTGAACTGGACCAGATGGCAATGCCATATGATATGACGAGAGTTCTGCGGCTTGAAACAAAGTGGCCAGAATCTCTGTCCTTGTATCCCTTGATAAAAAGCCACAGTCGATGAGATCTCATGCTTATCAATCCGGATTCCGCTACGTCCCGAAGCTTAGACGACCGGTATTTGACCGACCTCTCCGGCCGGGCACGGAGCGGATGTGGCTTTGGAGCTCCGTATTTCAAGATGAAGGCCGGCCGTGAATGTGGCGGTCATGGTGTACCCTTGCAAGTGTGGTATTTTGGTTGATATCCAAGTCAGTGGGCATCGAGTTTGTCTAAGAAAACCTTATCCGTACTACATACAGCATGTGATTGGTTTGCTGTGTGTGAGTGATTAGCTTCAGGTAGCCTCAGGGTGTAAGAAGTCTTCTGACGAAAAAAATGAGGTGTCAAAAACACATAGTCTAAGATCCTCTATATCTCTACTAAATTATACTAAATTACACTAAGTTTACCTAAGACTTTTTGTCACCTAGGATAGATGTCCTAAGTTTTATTGCATCCCCTTGGGTAGGTAGGTAGGCATTGAACGGTAAATCAACTCTCCTCCCATGTCGCGATACCTCGCGGAGACTGTAGATATAAAAACTTTGAAATAAGTAAGTCCGGAGCAGATCCACACAAACAAGAGATCAGAGGTCACAAAGTTTATCGCGTTCAACTCCGTAGGTTGTCCTATGTACTCCCATAGACCGGGGCTCCGGCCCCTCCATCAATCGGAAAAAATCAAGCTGCAAGGTCCGGAACGGCGCCGTTTGACTACGACATCACATCCAATTCATTCTTTCAATTGGGACAAGCTACCTTACGTATCGCCACTACCCAGACACACACTACCTTATACTATGTCCCTGGTTGGATCGTGCCCTCTACTCGTGCCTTGATTTCATCATCATCATCCTCATCCTGACGACCTGTACCTAATTGACTGTTTCTCTACCGCTCCGCAACCTAAATCCTTGCGCTTTGTCAACAGAAAACAGGGCTGCAATTCATGGGCTGTTATCCTAACTGGCTGATACGATTTCAACTGTTAATCAACATCAACATTACTCGACTGGATCGATTGAATCATTGCTACAAGTCTTTGCGACGTGGGTTTACCTCTGAATCACAGACAATTCAGTACTATTTAAGCTGTTGTATCCGAGGTTTCTTGAACGATTCAAGCCCGACATTTTGTTTCAACGCATGGTTGAATGGCGACTGCGATAGATCAAGCGCCTGGCCATGGCAATCCGGCCGTCGGCGCATCTCATCCAGGTGGTTCTGAGACACAGAGCGCAGCTACCGAAGTGTTTGAGACACCACGCACATCCTTCGATCATGACCCCAACAATAGCAATCATGCGCGGCACGAGACTGCGTCATCTACGGTCTCCCCGAGTTCGATAACATCGCCACCATACTGGCTCAACACCCGCTCAGGCCATCAACGAACCATATCGAATATGTCGACCGAGTCCGTTCTTCCTGCTGGTGCCATCACCCTACGTGACAACGAAGCGAGCGAATTCGACGACCGCAACAGCGCTTGCTGGGCCAAGAGTGTTGAGATTGTCAACTATACCATTGTCAACGGCAGTGCAACAAATATCGGAGCCTTTGTGGTATGGAATATTCGTGTCGAGGCTCTCAATGTGAGTGATTGGTGGTGGTTCAGTAGTGGCGTGCTGATCCGAAGACGGCTGTTGACTGACCCAACGATAGGGGAGTTATATGAATATTCGTAAACGGTATTCAGAGTTTGACGACTTTCGATATCGGCTGGTTCAGACTTTCCCCGGATTCGAGGCAGCTGTTCCGGCGCTTCCGCCCAAGAGTGTCATCTCCAAGTTCCGGCCTAGATTTCTCGAGAAAAGACGGGCTGGCCTACAATACTTTCTCAAGTGCGTATATCCTGATTTTCCAGCTCAATATTATGCTGACCTTACTAGCTGCATATTGTTAAATCCAGAATTTTCTGGATCGCCAGTCCTCAAGGAGTTCCTCTTTGCATAGCGTTCCTATCGTCTTAGCATCTTCTCTTCTTTGGATATGTTTACCTTTGGGTCTCAATCATGGGAGGCCTCTTTGTACAAACGATATATATTGGTTGGCCCAGTTTCACGCACATATGCAGCAGCCAACGATCCGTATTAATGATAATGAGTTGGATGGCCTACCACTTATGGCCCTACAGGTGTATTGCATGGCTGTCTGTTCTTTGCTTGTGCTTGATTCGAGAGCCAAGATGAAACCAAGTTGGCATTGTCGTACGAAACAGTCAAGCATCTCTCGAAAAACAACCATTTGCTTCGCCAAGGCAGAGCGGCTCCGCCTCCAGCGGCATGTCATCACTGGGCGTTTAAGCTCTCGTACCCAAAGGGCTGAGTATAGGCGCCTGGGCGCAGCAGGAGAAATGCTAATAACAGG
Organism: Fusarium subglutinans; assembly: GCF_013396075.1. Taxonomy (NCBI): domain Eukaryota; kingdom Fungi; phylum Ascomycota; class Sordariomycetes; order Hypocreales; family Nectriaceae; genus Fusarium; species Fusarium subglutinans. The sequence goes on from NW_023502222.1 coordinate 79,391, forward strand.
CGCGCGATACTAACAGTTAAGCTGTTGACTTTTAAATGAAGCTTAACATACCTAACCATGTGGAGTTCGGTATGGCTTAGAGGATATGCTGTTACGCATCAGCCAATGAGTGAGTTCCTTGACGGATTTACCTGCCGCTATTCTGACGATTGGCCAGCCACGAGTCTAGATCATATCGGTACCTATGTAACGGCATTTACCAAGCATCGCGGCCTCTCAGTCAAGCAATCTATTGAGATTTTACGGTGATGCCAATGGTCTTTGCAGGATTGCCAAGTGCCGTTCTTCCGTGACAAGAATGACAAGAACCTGCTTTTCTGGGCATCGGCCTGACTACATCAGCAGTAAAGGCCATGTTTATAAGAGCCACAAGATCCAGCTCCAAACCAAAGAGATTCGAAGAGTCATGGTTTCATCAAGCTTCATATTTTCTTGTTTCTTAATGTGATTAACAGCCTTTTCCAAGGATTTCGTCGCCGTTATCACCAACTTGGCTCCCACCCCCACATCCTCAGCCCAGTTCAACCCCACGACCATGACGCAACTCGATATTCTAGAAAACCGTTGTTTGATGTTACCGGTTTTAGTGCAGACCCCAAACGATATCAGTATGGAACTGCCGACCGGTACCGATTCGAAATTCTTAGCCGTCAACTCTACATCATCTTCTGTTGCTGCCACTAACGGCGACTTATACTCTACCACTAAGACAAAAGATTATATGGACTCTCTACGACCACCTTCACCAAAGCAATTCGAACGAATTGCAATTGTTCAACAACAACGCGAACAAGAAACAAAGCGCAGAGATCGCGAACGAAGGCGCTGGTCGCGCGAAGCCCAGCGTCAGCGCAATAGAGCCGCCAGTATGTCGACAGTCGATCAGGACGACCAAGCGCAGGCGCAAGCTGCGCGCACTATACAAAAGACATTTCGAGGGTATCGCGCCAGAAGAGAGATGCAAGGGTTTGGGTTAGATGCAAGTACAAGATGGGTCACTGCAATTCGAGAAGCTCAATTTCGACATGCGACATTGCCACGACCGAAAACAGAAGCTGATAACAAAGCTTTTGATAAGTCAAAAGCTGACGATTTTGCGAAACATAAATCGGCGAGTGCACGAGAGAAATGGAAGAAGGCGAGCGCCGTTGCGCGACGAGCAGGCCATGATGATCTTTTATCGGATTCTGAATCCTCAGAATCGTCTTCCGACGAAGATGCCTCCCCTGAAGAACGAGCTGCTGCACGAGCGCGACGCGAGAAAGCTACTGCTGCACGGAAACATGAGGCGCGCATGATGGGAATTCGATACTTCCTCGAGATGGTCGACCAGAAGCACCGTTACGGAAGCAATCTTTGCCGTTACCACGAAGTTTGGAAGCGAACAGATACAACTGAGAACTACTTCTACTGGCTTGACTATGGTGAAGGCCGCAACGTTGAGGTTGATGGTTGTCCACGCGATCGACTTGAGCGGGAGCAAGTCCGATATCTGTCTCGCGAAGAGCGCCAGTACTATCTTGTTGAAGTTGATAGTGAGGGCCGACTCTGTTGGGCGAAAAATGGCCAGCGCATTGATACCACTGAGGAGTTCAAGGACAGCATACATGGTGTCGTGCCTGTGGACGATTCCACGCCGGCCTTCAACGCCGCAGCCCAGCCTAAAGATGTACGATCCCTCGAATCTGTCAGCAGTTCCAGCTCCGATTCTTCTCTAGAGTCACGACGAGAGGCAGACCGGGCTGCCAAGTATGCGACCCCTGACTTTGACAACAGTCAGGGTATGAACAAAGTGTCTCAGATTTCAGCCTCCACAATCTTTAACAGGTTAATGCGCAAATCTGTCCGGAAGAATACATGGATCTTCGTTGCAGACACAAGTTTTCGCATGTATGTGGGCATCAAAGATTCAGGGGCATTTCAACACTCGTCTTTCCTCCAGGGTTCTCGCATATCGGCTGCAGGCTTGATCAAAATCAAGAACGGTCGATTATCGTCCCTCTCACCACTGAGCGGACACTACCGCCCACCCGCTGCAAATTTCCGCGCTTTTGTTGCCAGTTTGCGGCAGTCAGAAGTTGATATGAGCCACGTCTCGATCTCGAAGTCCTATGTGGTGTTGATAGGACTAGAGACATATATCAAGACGAAGCGCAAGGGCAAAGACTTTGCTCAGCGTGTGGGACACAGGAAAGATAAGATAATTGCCCCAGAGGAGGCGGCGCGTAGGGAAGAGGAGGCCAGGGATAACAGTGAAAGTGCCGCGAAGGAAAGGGAGGTCTTACAACGAGAAGAGGCGGAGAAGCAAGAGGGAAGACCTGTAAAAAAGGTCTTGAAGAAGCTTGGTATCAAACCAACAAAGGAGGAGAAACAGGCGGCTAAAAGGGAGAAAAAGGAGGATGTCGAGATGATGCACGTATAGTAAGGCACTTGGTGTTTGGCGATGTGTTTTGGTTTTACGATATTATACCCTTTATGTATAGAGCAGTTCCCAGATTATGGTCCACGACATCAAATACGAATACCCAGTATCATGAATATTCTCTGTATGCAGCTGTTAGTTCCAGCTATCAAATGATATTGCATGAAGCTCATCTAAGCTCTGTTAAAATCCTAACCCAGCTAGCTATCCATCCTGTGGCCTGAATAGAGCTTCAAGACCTATTATCCTCCGATACCCACCAAGCGAAGACCTCAGAGCAGAAAGAAGCACAGAAAAGCCATTCATGTATACCAAAGCGTCTATCCTGAGTGATAAGAGTAATACGATAACCGATCTGAGAGTATGCGCCTTGATGTTGTATGAATCCTTCATCACTGAGAATAGAGGTCCCGGGTTTTCTCGTTTTTTCTAATATATATCATCTTGTTGTCTAGACATGCCATCTCCAATACCCTGAAGCCAGATGCATTCAAGCAATCTCGTTGCTGACACGAAAGCATAAATTATTAATTCAGTCGTAACTTAAGCGAACACTTGAAGCTTTTCAGTAGAAATACAAATACCTCAGTCAAAGAATTCAGTTTATCGATACTGTATTTGATACAGTTAATAAACTTTTCTGCCATGATATATACCTATTTGTGGCCGAGACACAAAGCATCATTCCAGCGGAAAAGCTCCTTTGATCTTCTACTGCTCTGATAGTTGATATTCCTGTCACTTTATTAGCTGAGGCATCCTTACAGGCACCCATTAGCATTTATCACACCGAACAAACACTTGATGATGGTCGGTTGATTGATAATTAATGAACCATCCGAGTCAGAGGGATTGTTTTTCGAGGTGCGCATGACCAACTCATTTGCCACAGGTGGCTCCAGCGCGAGGACGCCCTGTAGCTCTGCATTTGCCAGTGGGATATAGGGGGTACAGTGGCGCCATTGCCCTGAAATTGCAAGAACACTGGTGCTCAAAATCTTGGCTTGGTGCCCTGCGAGACGGAGCCAAGCTTCCACTGACTGCAAGCGTCGCACCGAAGCCGCGTTCGAAAAACCCCATCAACATCGACGACGCCATCTTCAAACTGAGCTGGCGGACTGAGAGAAATACATCCTTGAAACCATGCCAGGCATTTGCTCGTCTTCCAATGGCTTCCGTCACCCGTTCCTCGCGGCGCGCTGAAGCTCCGCACCAGCATCATACGCATCACCACCTGACGCCCCCAGCAGGAGTATTCGCACATGCCCAGGGCGGAGGAGGAGGAGGAGGAAGAGGGCGCAACAAAAGGGCACTCGACACCCACGATCGCGATTTCGATGCGATCAAACCGAAAAGAACGCGATTAACAGTCGAGATCTTCGCAAAGGGCACCCACGGACTCCGTGATGCCGATATCGACAACAACAAAGCGGCACCACCCACGCGCAAACCTGCTGCGACGCCCACAGTGGCGACTGCGACACCAGTACCCCCTCCTCCTATGACCGATAGCGCGACATCGAAGCCGAAGCAGGAGCAGGCTCTGACAAAACACCAGAGCAAAGTTATCAATGGAATCAAACATGAACTCGATCGGTTACAGCCTCAGCCGAGCGATACCAATACCCAAGAGCAAGGCCGCAAGCTGCGCTCTCAGGAAGCTACGAGGTTCAAAAGCGAACTTTCTGCCTATTTTCCTGAATACGATGAGGTGATTGGGAATGAGCCCAAGGAGCAGCGTACGTACAAAAAAAAAAAAACAAAAAAAACCCATCGTTCGCCTGAATGTTGCCTGTATCATTTTCTGACTCTATATAGAATTATTCAATGTTGACACGCCGATCGTAGTCGTTGATTCCGATCCACGACGCGCCGTTTCAGAAAATCAACGCGCGATCCCACAAACTCATCACCCCGCAATTGAATATCCCGTGCGAGGGTACGGTGATGCCCTCTTCTACAATGTATTCGATTGTCAGCAAGTCGATCTAGGGTTTCTAGAATCGCAGTCGAAGAACAAGACCATTGAAGATCCTTTACCTGATAGACTATATCAGCCAATACATCGTCGCGCCGAGCGGCTGGAGAGGTCAATACGTAATACCGAGAAAGGCAGAGCACAACATGAAAGGGATCAAATTATCCGACTTCTCGAAGGACTCCAGGGCCATGACTGGTTAAGAGTCATGGGCGTCAGTGGTGTGACAGAGACGAAGAAGAAGACATTTGAGCCTGCTCGTAACCATTTCATCAAAGGATGCCAGGCTATTCTTGACAAGTTTCGAAACTGGGTGTTAGAAGAGAAGAGACGGAAGATGGAGAAAGACAAGGCCCGGGCTGAGAAGGAAGAAGAGGAAAACTCATCAAGCGTTGAAGAAGACGAAGCTGGCGATGACAGCGAGAATGGTGATGCAAGCGACTCAGAATCACCCGCAAAGCAACTGCAAGAGGAAGCCATGGCAAGATCCAAGAATGGCAAAGGTTTAAAGAACCAAAAATCGACTCCCCAACCAGCTGTAGCCAAAATTCCGCGTCCTGCAAAAGCAGCACCGGCTCCAAGGCCGCCAGAACCACCTAAGGAGTTCAAGTCGTTCTTCAGCAAGAGATATGAGCGTGACAGCGCTCTGCATCGACACAGGCGCACAGGGAGGAAGATTATGGCATGGGGTCTACCCATGCCTGAGATACCCGAGGTTGATTTTGATTTGCCGGAGGAATACCGTGGTGAAGATACCCTCAAGGCTCGTGCGAGGCAGCAGCGCCGTGAACGAAGACGCAGCAAGCAGTGAGTAGTTCTTGTTTGACTGTTTGTAATATCATTGCAGGCGAAGAGGATTTGTAGGTCGGCTGCACTAAATGGGTTGGCGTTTCGGGAGGGATCTGAGACGCCCTGGCAAGGGCGATGGTATCACGGTTGTCTGATTGGGATTGTGCGTATTACTCGAGAATCATCATGAGATGCTGTATTAGAATTGTGTCCTGTCGTTCAAATTGGGCTGCGAGGCCAATGACATGTGACACCTATTTGTTGCTCAACAAGGTCCAACTCACCTGTTGAGGATATAATAAATACCTGATAAATGATAGAGAAATTCTCTATGCCAACATGCCTTTGTTTTAATGAGGAACCGCGGCGGATGAGCTGAGAAACGTTTCTCGGGGCTTCTTGGTAGTGGGTCGCTCGATTTATCATCTTCATTCTTTTGTTTGTTCTTGGTCGATAGAATGATAAAGATGTGAATTGCCCAAGAAAGGTACTAACGTAACTACCTACCTTATCTACTAACCTTACCTTACTGCACAGTGAGCCTCATGAAATGGATGGAGCCTTAGTACCTAAGTGGAGCGGCCCGTGCACGCCAGCTTCCTGACGCGCCGCGAGCTGTCTTCCTTACTTTGCAAAGTTCACGACAGAAGTTAATATACGATCATTTTCCGGGTTTGCGCGAATTGCGCTTTTGCAGCATCTGTATTTTACAATAGGACCGTCGTTTCTTTACTAATTCATCGACCAAACTCTTCTAATAGCCACTTTACCCCTTCCGCTCCTCACTTCAAGCAGAATCACCTCCGCATACCCCGTTCAAATTGCGCCGACACCTTGAAAGAAACACAAGACTGCGCGAAGAGAATAATAAGAACTACAAATACACCTAGCGAACCCGAAGGCTTTTTTGCGCTGCGCATCAAGCTGAAACCTCCATCGATGCTGAGTCTGTGAACACCAGCTCGCAGGGGCCCTTAGGCCTTCGTTTCCTTTACCCTGCCTACCACCAGTCAAGATGACTACACTCGCCATGCCGCAGGAGCCTGCGCCAGTGAATCACTCTCTACTCGACATAGACGACGAAGCGGCCTCTACAGAAGATGGATCAGTGCTCGAGTTCTTCATTATCAAGCAAGAAGTCAATCTCGAGGTGAATTTTCGCGATAAACGCATTGATGGAACAACCGACATTTTTCTTGTCGTATTCAACGATAAGATTGAGGACATAGTGTTGGACGCTGCAGATTGCGAGATCGATACTGAGAACGTTTTCATCGCTGATATTAAGGAGTCAAATGGTGATCTCGCCGAGAGTCATAGACGGAGAACGACAGCAACCTACCATGATCCATATGCCAAGCTCACTCACCCAAAGAGTTGGAGTTTGAGAGCCGACCACCACGATATCCGCCGCAAGCGTGCACAGTCGATATTCCGCAGCCGCAAGAACGATGTCCCCGCCGAGAATAGAGAGTTCGAGGGGTGCACACCAGTCTATCGATCGCTGAAGGTGAACCTGCGAGGTAAGGCCGAGCCGGATCGCCCGAGGCTCATCATCAGGAAGTCTATGATAGGTCTTGATGCCAACGAGCGATCCAACAAGCAGTACAGAATCACCATACCATTTACCCATACGAACCCCCGAGACGGCATACAGTTCGTTGGCGTCGATCCCCTGGACAACCGGTTTACACACATGTACACACGAAGCTCGATACATCCTGGGACTGCTTCGTGCATTTTCCCTTGTATTGATGACCATGGATCACGTTGCGACTGGAGGATATCAATCAAGTACCCCCGTACCTTGGGTGATGCTTTACAACAAGCGCTTGCTACACAACAGAACGGTAGCAACCCCGGCAAGATGCAAATCGATGGCCAGGAGCGAATCCATAAGCTTGCCGAGGAAGATAAACTCCGCGAGATGTCGGTTGTCTGCTCAGGTTTCCTTATGGAAGAGACCGTAGATCCCGACGATGATCACAAAAAGATAATGACCTTCGAGCCTGAAAAGAAGGTGTCTGTACAGAAGCTTGGTTTTGCAGTGGGCCCGTTTGAGCATATCGATCTTTCATCTGAGTTTAGAACAGAAGAAGACGAGGTCAAACTGGGTATGAATGCGCTCAAGGTTCACGCATACTGCCTACCACACCGTGCCGACTGGGTAAGGAATACAGCAGCAGCCATCACTATGGCAGCTGATTTCTTTACATTCACATTTGCTCGATACCCGTTCGGCAATTTCAAGCTCTGCTTTCTTGATGATATGATTCAGGACACTGTGGCTCTCTATTCCGTGGCTTTCGTCAGCAATCGATTGCTTTTTCCAGATGACATTATCGATACCGAGATCGATGTCACAAGAAAGATGGTTCAAACATTGGCGTACCAGTGGATAGGCATCAACATGATACCGAACACAAGAAATGATCTATGGCTTATCGTCGGAATCGCGCATTTCATGACAGATCTCTTCATGAAGAAAATTTGCGGAAACAACGAGTACAGATTTCGGATGAAGACACTGTCAGACAAGCTTGTTCAGATGGACGTCGAACGACCTTCTCTTTACGACCTCGGCCCTTACCTACATTTGGGAGAGTTCGAGATGGACTTTATGACTCTGAAAGCTCCCGTGGTTTTCTTCATCCTGGATAAGCGGCTCATTAAGGCTTCAGGAGGACACGGATTGACACGCATTCTCTCTAAACTATTAACCAAGGTTCAGATTGAATCTTCTGACAGGGCTACTATCCTTGAAACAGAGAAATTCCGAACAACTTGTGAGAAGGGGGCAAAATATCGGCTTGAGAGCTTCTGGAGCCAGTGGGTCTACGGTTCAGGATGCCCGCGATTTGACGTCAAAGCGAAATTCAACAAGAAGAGGCTCTGTGTTGAGCTTACGCTAAACCAGATTCAATTCCAGACAGCCAAGAAGCCGCCGCTAGACAAGAATGATTTCCTGCGGGTTGTCAAGGAGCGCCGCTCTGGTGTTAAGCCAGGCGAAGTACAACCTCTGTTTACAGGACCGATGACGGTACGAATCCATGAAGCGGACGGAACGCCTTACGAGCATATTCTGGAAATCCGCGAAGATGCCACAAGGTCTACCAAATTCGAGATTCCATACAATACCAAGTATAAGCGGCTCAAGCGCACGCGGCGCATGAAGGAAAAACAAAACGTTGGTGCCAGTATGGATGCGGAAAACATGGATGACGCACTCCTCTACTGCTTAGGCGATGTTCTGCAGACGCCAGACGAGCAGGCACAATGGGAGTTGATTGATTGGGATCCTGAAACTGAACGAAAGATGGACCAGGAGTCCTACGAATGGATACGTGTAGATGCCGACTTTGAGTGGTCTTGCGATATGAAGCGGACTCTTGAGCCGTATATGTACGTGTCACAACTGCAGCAAGACAGAGATGTCGTTGCTCAGCAGGATGCTATGCTTTACCTGACGCAGGGCCCCTTGCACCCCATCGCGTCAGGGTTCCTTACCAGGACGCTTGTGGACCGCCGCTACTTTCATGGTATCCGAACCATGGCTGCTGAAGCTTTGCCACGGCAAGCCAACATCAAGGACCTATCAATGCTTGGCCTTCGACAACTGATGAAGGCTTTCAGCGAAATGTTCTGCCACAAAGGTACGAACCAACCAAAGCCGAATGACTTTTCCGACAAGAAGCAATACAACGTTCAGTGTGCTATCATCAAAGCCATCGCTCAAGTGAGAGATGCCCACACTTACAAATGTCCCCTTGAAGCTCGCCAGTTCATTCTGGACCAACTTCTCTTCAATAACAATGAAGACAACCCATATTCTGACCACTTTTACATCGCTACTCTCGTGGAGGCTCTTGCGACGTCTCTCATCCCTTCTAAGCAAGATGATTGGTTTGCGATGCAGAACAAAATTCCTAATGAGGATGAGAAGCAGTTCCTCGAAAGGGCCATAGAGCAAATCGAGAGAGTTTTACGGCGAGATGAATGGACCCATTCATACCAGAACGTTTGGACTATTGCTGGTCTTAGTGCCAAACAACGATTGATGAAGGCGGAAGTGATCCCGAAGAGGTACATTGATTTCGGACAGTATCTGTTGGATGGAACAAGAGATCTCATTCGGATCAAGGCCTTCGAGGCTCTGATTGACCTGGGGGCTATGTTAGACCCGACAGTGTTCTCATTCTTAACATACTCACTCATCACCGACCGGTCACCGTACGTGCGGAACAAACTCATCGAGGCGTCTGCCACTGGGCTCGCAGCCATTGCTTTCGGAGAGCATGCTAAGGTTGTTAAGAACGACCCTCGGCCGGAAGATGAAGGAGACCTTCTACTTGTGCAAGACAGTGCCCAGGAGATTGAGGCGAGAAAAGAAATGTTTGCCAGAAAAGAGAACCTGGATGCAGCACTCAAGGCTTTACGGAGAGAGATGGATGAAACCTACGGAGGCGACGAACGACACTATAGCATCGCCATGCGTAAGGCATTGGACCACCCGAGTCTCGGTCGTGGTGAGATGGAGAGCATGCTAGATTTGGCAGCGATGATGTTTGAGGAGGCTGGCGATTGGGTCATTACGCTCCCCTTACCAAAGGCTTGGAAGGTCGAGAGGCCTGTGCAGCAGCTCTCCAATCGCGTAAGTGCTACATTGTTTACAAGCAAGTCTTTGCTAGTGCTAACTTGGACAGTTGATCATGAAATTCAAAGCTCATTACAGGACGACGCCTCGGGAGCCAATCGTACAAGCACCACCGCCTCCACCTCCCGCTCCGCCTGCTCCTCTCATCGAGCAGAAGCGGCCTGCACCTCTGCAGAAAACATCTTCTATCAAGATCAACACCCACAAGACGGCCTCTGCCCAACGCCCAAGCGTCCCTCCGCCTCAACGACCCAGCGCCAGTGCCTCTCCCGTTGTTCAAAGCCCAAAACCCACTCTGCCAAAGCAAGAAAGAGACACCATTGTTGCATCACCAGGTCTGTCTCGACAAGCAAGTGCTACGTCTTCATCAGGATCCAAACCATCTTGGCCCCCTGAACCCTCATCTGCTTCCAATAGCAAGCGCCCTCGACCTGAGAAGGATGAACAGCCTACTCCGGCACCCAAACGCGCAAAGGTCGATAAGCCATTCGATTCGGGTATCCCCAAGAAGAAGAGCAAGATTGTCACCTTAAGGGTTGCTCCAAACCGCCTCGCTCCTTTACTGAGAAAAGAAAAGAAGCCAAATGGGAATGGCCGGGTGTCTCTCCCCTCTGGGGCGCCAAGAGATGGCCCTGCCCCTTCTCTGAACTCAAGATCAGATTCCATCACGGCCAAGCCTGCCAGAAAGCCTCTTCCTGGAGACGCGGCACGACGGCCTTTGCCTGGAGGCCCGGCATCATCGCCGCACCCTGCCCCAGAGAGAAAGGTCTCGCTAAATACCCATTCGAACTCTACACCGAAGCCCAAGTCTGCGAGTCCTGCCACGAGCACACCCCCTCCTGCTGCAGCGCCTACTCAGCGGCCCAAGATCAAGCTTATCCGAAAGCCACAACCACCACCAGCCCCCTAAAAATCGAAGCCGAAGGGGAAATCATCTCGCGGGCCCATGCTAGAGCATCCCGCCGATTGCAATAAGTTCGGCTCAGTCACGGAGCAATGTGCAGCCCGCCTACTGGCGAATAATATGCTGCCACCAAAATTGCTTTTTCTCTGGCCTCTTGCTCCTACCTGGCAAGCAAGTGTGGCTAGTGACGAGGAACCATTAAACAACATCAATGTAAATAGGAACATAAGAATGTGATGTGGATTGAACGCAAAATGCGACACGCGGGGAACGAAGAAATGAATTTTTATAATTACGTTCGAACGAGAAGTCGCAAGATTTTGCGGAGGCCGGTTTGTGGTGTTTCGCGCATTTGGTATAGGGGCAGATGTCACTGAAAACCTGCATTTTCTGGCGTTGGGAGCGCAACGTAGTATGCGAAAGCCCTGATGAGTGAGAGGGATGCAATGAGACGTAATGAGTATATAGGCAGTTTTGGGGACAATCCATCAAGATATCTAGTCAATACTACTCATCTCCGTAATATTATGACCACTTCATGCTTGTCAAATACCACCTAAGGGATTGGTGGATAGAACTTGAGGGTGCCAACTTGGTTTCAGATTCAAAGTGAGTAGTAAGTAATGTAGTATGTTCATTTCGTCTTAACCAAAAGGTACGCCACGCCCCTCTCACTACGAGCAAACATCTGCCCAACTCTCGACTTAGTTATCCATATCGAGGGCGTCAAACCACTGGAAGATATTCTATCCTTCGAGCTGGCTGCCACCTTCTTTTGCTTGGGCCTCGAGAAAAGCCTTTCTCAACTTAAACCTCTGAAAGCCATGTTTCTTAACAAGCCGGTTGTGAGCTCTCTGAGCGCGCTCCTGTTGAAGTTCTTCGCTATCGTCAGCGGGAGAACGGCGACAGTCTACGCTCGAAGCAAAGTCCAAGTCCGCATCGTCACGGTCTGTCCAAATACCCTCATGGTGAGAAGGCACATCGCGTCCTTCACTAAGATGCTTCATGACTAGAAGGGCCGATTTCCCGGGCGTCAGGGTGGTACGTTTGAGGGCTTCCACGACAAATTGGCGGGGATACCCCATTGATTCATATTGATTTATGCACTTCTGAATTTCTCGAGAGTTAGACTTTTCTGAGCTCTGAGGCTGGCTTGTCTTGGGAATAGCTCGGGAAGAGTTGAAGGAGGCCGGAAGAGACCGTCGAGCTGTTCGGCTGCTTGGTTGTGGGTTCGGTTTCGCAGAGGAAACAGCTCGTCTGGGAGCGATTTGTTCTGTAAAGCTGCTGTCATGACGTCGTCTCATGGGCTGGGCATGTGATTCTCGCTGTCTCTCACGAGAGGAGTTCTGCTGGCGATATTTATTCAAACGCAACGGTATTGGTGTAGTATCCAAAGCTGCATCATTTGGGAGTGGAACATCCACAGATTGGTGTCGAGTATCCTGCCTGAATGCCGGTCGCGTTCCAAGGTCTTGTGATTCTTCTTGCATCGGGGGAAGTGGTGGAAGGTGTTGCGAGGCTTCGCTTTCACCAATATAACCTAGCCACTGAGAGGTTCTTAGTGCCCCAGGAGATGTTTCTTGGACGCGCTGTAGCTTAGGAGCTTCTTCGGCGTCTGGTGTAGAGGGTATCTCTATGTCTTTACTGTAGCGTCTTTTCTTAAAGCGCTCGGATGAGGCGAAGGGAGGCTCACCAGCGGTTCGTTTCAAACCTGACGCGGCGACTGGGGGTGAAGATGGTACCTGACTTTGCAGTAATTCGCGCTCTTGGCTGTTTTCGAAGTCGACGTCCTGACTGGGGTCTATGCCAGGAGCTTGATCCTGTGACTCGGGGTTCTGTTCCTCGCTGTTGACTTCGAAGCTCTCCATTGTATCGAGGAAGTCCATGAGGTTCTCTTCATAGCAAAGATGTAACTCATTGACGGTGTGCTGATCTGGTTCAATGAAGCCAAGGTTTTCCGCGACTCTGTGCCAGTCAGTTAATTGGCTGTCCTGTGATACTGGCGCATCTCGGGTAGCTAGCATTAGATCGAACAACTCGATTTTCTTTCCATTGATGTTGAGATTTCTCTTAATGTCTCTTTCGGTGACTTTGATATACTCATCAAGATCTTGATACCAGTTAGACCTCAGAAGAGCGAGGGCCTCTTCTTCTTCTTCTTCGTTTTCGTCTCGTTCTTGACGGTCTTCTATTGATTTCCGAGGTTTATTGGCTTCTCTCGGGCCTTGCAATGGGACTGTTGTAGGTTGAGGTTGTGGTGCTCTGCGAATAGGGCCGGCGTCTACTTGGCTGCTCACGTGTTGTTCAGGGGCTCTGTGAACAGCAGCCTTCTGTGGGACTCTGGTAATCGTATTGCGGTCTGCCGTAGTATTTTCTGAGGTGCTCGCAATAGGGCCGGCTTCAGCGGGCGCAGAGGCTGCCATACTCTCCAACTTTTTCCTATCCAGGAACTGCAGCTTTTTGAGCCAGTGATCACGCCAAGATTGTGCAGTATGTCGAGGATTCTGCGCATGTGAGCTTAATTTGGATGGCCTGGTTTGCGAAACTTACAATCTTTTCGTACTCGTACCATATCTGGTTTCCTTTGTGTTGGGTTGGATGGTTTAGTGCCCACCTAGTAAGTTTCGCGTCGTCCTCAGCAGTAAACGGTGTCCGTGTTGACTTTTTGGCTTGATTGCTGCCCACAGGTCTCAGCTCGTCTGGATGGCGTCCTATTAGGTATTTATCCTTGATTTGGATATACCCATTTTCCACCGAGTCCTTAATAAACTTCCATGAATAGGAGCCAGGAGGGGCATCTCTTTTTATGATATGGTCTGCAAGAAGTATATCAGCATGTTTTTCCAACATCACAATCTTGCCGCCATTTTGCTATTTTAAAATCAGTGACAGCGCGTGAATCAGTTTGCAGGATCAACATACCGTGATAAGCTCTGTCCAATGTTTTCTGCTCGGTACTCGATGTGACAGCCAAAACTTGAGATCCTTGAATATGGTACCGCCCTCCGCACTTTCGACTCCATCGTATGTGATTGCCGGTGGCATTGTGATGAGTAGACTAGCTCTGGGCCATGAAAGGGATAAGGCGCTGGTTACTGAAGATTGTGTCAGAGACTGTGCTAGAAGTGAGGAAACGACTCTGCAGACGTTAATTTTAGCAGCGTGAATCAGCTTGAACCCTTAGAAAATTCGGTAAATTCATCACATGATGAGACGCGCCCTCAATTCGGCCAAGATTTGGTTACCGCCCGCGGTCTTGATGTTCTCTAGGTGCAAGTCGCCCTGATGAAAGCCACGCGTTGAAAAGCATCGCGCGCTCACGTGCCAATAGATGTATGTATTCAATTAAGCGCGCTTATGCTTTGCCTAAGTGCATAATATTAAAGCCTTTGCAATATGGTTAGATTAGCTATTAAACTATATAGAATTGCTAAAATAGCAATGAAACTTCTGCATTGTGATTACATTATCTTGCATACTTATAATTAATTAACTGACCTGATCTATTCTTGGTTGCTTTGTTCGACAGACTTCTCTGCCATCGTTTCTACTCCGTGCCTAAGGTAGACCAGAAAGAGAACGACGTCACTTCTTATCGATAAGAGCTTTCCCGGGCTATCCCCGGTTATCGGTAGCTTTGACCTTGGTTGCCATGGTAGCAACGATGGAGTGTTTACTTCCAATCAGAACCGAGGCCGTGGGACGAGTGGCCGGGATTATTTGGGTCTAAGCTACAAGTTGCACGAACAACGCAAAATAGATCCATTCACTTAGCTACTTCAAGCTGGACCTTACTTTCTTCCTTTTCCCTCCCCTTCCTCTCTCTCCTCTCATCCATCTCTTAACATCAAGCTTACTACTACTAACCAAAGCAGGTTGTGTTTGTCTGTTCGTTCTTGTTTCTGCGTCCTTCATCGCATCGCATTTGATCTGCATTCACACTTTCACGGCCTAGCGAGAATTTACTTGTTTGCATGGGTTGAGTTTGCTTGTTCACCGTGAATAACTTCATCATGTCTTCCGAGGACAAGTACGAAACGCTGGAGAAGATTGGTGAGTCTATCGAGTTAACCGCACTCGTCTCGATGCGCCGTGCTATGAATTGAGCGGCAACTCTAACTCACCGTCTTCTTCTAGGCCATGGCTCCTTTGGCATCATCCGCAAGGTCCGTCGCAGGACAGACGGCTTCATTATGTGCCGCAAAGAAATCTCATATCTACGCATGTCCCAGAAGGAGCGCGAACAACTTCACGCCGAGTTCCAGATTCTATCGCATCTGCGCCACCCAAACATTGTCGCCTATTACCACCGCGAACACCTGAAAGTTAGCCAGGACTTGCATCTTTACATGGAGTACTGCGGGAATGGCGATCTCGGCCGCGTTATCAAGGACCTCGCGCTAAAGGGCCAGCGAGCTCAGGAAAGCTTCGTCTGGAGTATCTTCAGCCAACTCGTCATGGCGCTCTACCGATGTCATTACGGTGTTGACCCTCCAGAGGTTGGCGCCAACGTCCTTGGGTTGACACAGGGAAACGCTGCTGGCGGACCCAAGGTTCCAGCTGGAACAATGACTATTCTACACCGAGATTTGAAACCTGAGAATGGTGAGACCTCGATAGTGGATCCCTTTGTTTGTGATATTCGAAACTAACAGTGTTTTAGTCTTTCTTGGCGAGGACAACTCTGTCAAGCTTGGAGACTTCGGTCTCTCCAAGATGATCAAGTCCCACGACTTCGCTTCTACCTATGTCGGTACCCCCTTCTACATGTCTCCCGAGATCTGTGCTGCGGAGAAGTACACATTAAAGTCAGATATCTGGTCTTTGGGCTGCATCATCTACGAGCTCTGCGCACGCGAGCCGCCCTTCAACGCAAAGACGCATTTCCAGCTTGTGCAGAAGATTAAGGAGGGCAAGTTCCCTGCTTTGCCTGACGTTTACTCTCCTGAGCTTTATCAGGTTATCAAGGACTGCCTCCGTGTGAATCCTGATCGAAGACCTGATACTTCTGAGCTCCTGAACCTGCCAGTGGTTAAGCTTATGAGGAAGGAGAAGGAGGTTGTCGACCTCAACAAATCTCTCCGCCTCAGAGAGGATGCTTTACGTAAGAAGGAAAGGGACCTTAATGAGAGACTTGCCAATATGGAGAGAGAAAAGGACGTTATCCGAGAGGAGTTAGACTCATCACTACGGAGAGAGTGGGAGGTTAAAGCACGTCTCGAGATTGACCGCCTTGCCAACGCAGAGATCGAGCAGCTCCAAAATCGCTTCGAAGCCGAGGTTCAGGCACGCGTCGAAGCTGAACTACAAAAGAAAACAGTAACATTTTCCGGGTCAAGACCTGAGAGTCGAGAAGATGAGTACGCATCATCAATGGGCAAGTCGGATTATAAGTCCGACTATCCTCACTCTTCTATTGGTGGCAGCGAGGTCGAGTTCCCCTCCACAACAGATCTCACTGAGTATTCCATCGATAGCCCCGAGGCGCCTCGAGAGACTAAGAAGACAGCTCGCACGCCTTTCAGCCGTGCGCAGACCATGTTCGTCGGTAATCCCGCTGGTACACCAATGGATATCGAGATGAACTCGCCAAGCCCTATCGCCATTGCGTCGCTGTCTCTCTCTCCTCGTCGCAATGGCAACACCAAGGCTCCTACCACTGCCAACGCAAACATCTTTACCGCCAACGCCAATCGAAACTCCGCCGATTCCCGATGGGATCATCCTCGCGATACCTTGTCCGACTCTGAAGATGAAGACGTTGTCCCATCGCCGACACGAAATATCAAGTCTTCGAAGAACCCCTTTACCTCCAAGACACGACCTGTCCTCACTTCTCAGAAGTCGTGCCCCATGAACCGCCTCAAGACCCAACCATCAACCTCGGGATTCGTGTCTAAGCAGATGCCTCCACCTGAGGCTCCGAGGTCGCCCACTCGCCGTCTGAGCAAGATTCCTTCAGCGGCAAACCTCCAGTCCGAGGCCAGCAGCCAGGGCTTGACGCGCGCCTCATCCCTCAACAACAAGAAGAACAGCAGCAGCACCGATGATGTTTTGGGCAAGGTTGCTGCTAAGAATAACATTCGAGGCCGAACTCTCGTCGAGCTTCAGCAGGCTCGCGCAGGCGGTCGTCCCATGAGCGCCATCGTGATGCCCAGCACAGGGGAGAACGTCAGCCCCAAGAGGGCATTCCGAGATCGCATCGGAATCGAGCGCAAGTCAAGTGGTGATGAGCCCGTCGCTGTCTGGGATCCGGAACGAGATGAGATGCCTAGTCCTTTCCTGGTCCGACAGCGACGGATCGCCCGGGTGTAGGCCGCCTCCGTGCTAGTCGCATGAAAAGAAGTAATAATGAAGAAAGTTGGTGTGGGGTTGTGGTTTTGTTTTTATGCATTAGAGGCGAGCATCATGATATTGCTTTGGAGGGTCTACGCTACCCTTACATACCTCTATGTCTCTCGTTTTGATTCCCCCTTTCATTTGTCTTACCGCAAGCTGAGAGGGAAACGAGAGGCTTTCCCGATGGATATCCCCCTCACGCGCGAGGGTTTGGAAATGATACATGGAAACACTTATGGGCGTTTTTGGCGCGAGCACAAGGATCATGGCATGCATGGAATGGAATGGGTTATTACATTTGAAATGCTCTGTTGGTCTGCTTGTTACTTTCAATGGACAAGGATTTTAGCATTGGTTGTTGTTATGAGTTGAACGTCTAAACTACTTGCGAGGAATGGTGGGTTTGGATCGAATTCGGTTGAGTTGAGTTGGATTGGGCTGTTCTTGCGTATGTTTATTCTTAGACGTTGTATAAAAGACAATGACACACTCTTCTACATAAAACCTCGACCTCTCAGGCCCTTCTCAATTGGGTGAATAGCATTGTTTGCCCCCCAATCCCCAGGCCTTTCATAGGAACGCATCCGCACTTTAGAACTCGGTGAGCATCCAATGAGATGAGAAGCCGTTAAAGCGCAGCATTTTGCAGATAATCCTTGTCTATTCAAGACATGCAACGTCATTGGACAATCCATATCATCATGAGAATGGATGTGTACCCAACTTACACCAACTCTGCTCCATCATGAACCCAACTTAACTAGAGCGTCGTCTCCCCTTCTCGCCTCATTTTCCAACACCAATGAAAGAACAAAACTGTTAATATATGCTTCCGATACAGGTCATAAATCATTTTTGAGTCCAACTGTCGAGTTCAGCCTTAATCTTCACACACACGTCAGCAACTATACTACAATCCTTTAGTGTTGGGCATCACTGCGTCTCCCCCATAACCGATGCTTCCATCCGCCTTGCATATGCATCCCTAGAGCTGCACCCCAGAGCCAGTCGTGCAGGTGAGGCGTTCGACAACGTAAAAGCACGACTCGAAGTAGTCCATTAAAAAGCACGATGCGGTGAGAGCTCTCATGATGGGTATCGCCATTGGCAGGGACATCCATGCCTTTTGACATTAGCATCACATCATGAGAAAACAAGCTTCCAAAGATTCCAAGAAACAAAGGTACATGTCGTAGTAAACGTTTGTTATGACAATACAATAATCAACAAGGGGTATTTTTCTCCAAGCACACGCTTCAAAACCAAATTTGTCTGAGTAAAGTAAGAAGTCCGAGCATCTGACATAAATGTCCGAGACACAAACATATATCCAACAATAGGTGCTATTCAACGCCAAAATAGCACCAAACTGAACCCAAGAAAAAGCAGGTAGACAATAATAGCAACAAAAACCTTAAAAAATAGGCCAGGCCGTGAGGCCAATTCCATCTTGCGTAGACGTAGCGCAGCGTGTTGTAGCCGTGAGGCCCATCAATCTTCCAAAATCCCCACGTCCCAGGTTCCCTTCCTGACCTTTGATTCGTCATGGCTATGGACTGAGCCTGAGAGCAAAATGCATTTCGCGATGCAAGGAGCACGGCGGTCCTGTGTAACCCGCGCAGGACTTTGTCTCTTTTTCGAATCTGTTCTTCTTTTTCAGACTTTTGTTTTACTGTAACAATATTTTGTAAGTGAGTATTTTCCGGCCACACCTTCCCGCCATCTAGTAGGCGATCTGTTTAGTGCCGTGAACGATGGGAACTGCTATGACGATGAGAGTGGCCGTGGCTGCGATGAGAGGAAGAGTGGTGTGACGAAGAGTGCCGGTGTCGGCTCGAGCTACCACTACTCTCAAGATCCCGCTCCAGACTTTCAACTCTTGACCGATAGCCCTTGACAATATCCTTGATGTGGGCGATACGGTCGAAATCTACCTCGAGCTCATCCAGCTGCTGAAGAATTTCGGTATACCGAGCAATTTCTGCGTCGGCGCCTCCGATGATTCCATCAGCTTCGTCATATTGTAGTTGGGTAAATCGCTGCGCTTCATGACTCAGGTAATTAATCCGTTGTTCGATACTAGCCATAAGATGGTCAAAGTAACGGCCTAAAGCAGAAAGTGAGGAACTGTCGAGTAGTAGAAGGCCTTGGCTACTGGCGCGACTAGCGGCGCGCGAGCTGCTGGACCCCCCTCCCAGTGCCGCCTGCCCTTGGCGAAGCAGCTGGATCTCCTCGTTGGTGAGCCCTAGCTGGGTGTCCGGGACAGCCTGTGAGGACATGACGGGCAGCAGCTGGAGGGGCTGCTAGCTATGGCGTGGGGAGACCAGGTGAGTCGCAAAGTAGGCGGCTGCGGTTGAGATTTGGGGGGTCAAGAAAAGGTTTCGGTTTTTGGGATCGTCGCAGACAAGCAAATGGGTTGAGGATGCGGTATGAGCCGAGCAGGTGGGCGAGGAGAGATTCGGTTTGTGTATAAGACCGCTGCGACAACTCGTGACATGGGCTATGTTGGATGAGAAGAGACCGACGGGCCGGTGACCTGTTAACACGACTGAGGGGAGAACACAGCGTTGGTAATGACACCAATGGGTAAGATACCACGGCGCACAGAAACGACAATGATAGAGAGATATGCGAGGAGGATCGCAGCAACGGCAAGGGTGAGGATGATAGCGGATGCGACGATGCTAGAATGGGCGTGGGGTATGCTGCGCAGAGCATCATGATATCGCGGCCAATACGATCATGAGCATCATCGGTGGCGTTGAGTCGGTTTTCAGTGGTTTTGGGATGTCAGGTAGTTCGTCTGGAGGTTCCCAGACCTCAGAGCGCCCGGAGAGAAACGAAGAGAAGTAAGAGAGAGCGATCGAGGGAGTTGGGTCTCTTTTGGGGAATAGACGGAAGAGGTGTGATTGGAGAATCGGGGGAGGAACCCAAGAAGACGGAATTGGGCTTGAGGTGGAGGGTGGGGGAGATGGACTCGAAGCAACAAAGTACCGGTACGTATCGTTTCGTAGGTAAGGTCGGTCGACTAAGGTATGGAGGATGGAAGGCCCGTTTCGGTGAAAGAGGCAGGGATGATTTGACGAGGGGGTTTGCTTGATGATTGCGACCCGAAAGAATGATATTTTCTTGGTGCGAGGATGTAGTGTGGTGCGGTCTGGTACTGCTGTAGAGCATATGGTGACAAAGTTTGATATCGTTGAAAGTATAGGTAGTAGTCAGACTGAACCAAAGATGATCATTAGCCTCTATCCTCGGCTGTATGTGAAGTAATTAATTAATTAGGTGATGGTGTTGAATAAGAGAAGAACTAACCTCCACTACCAAAGTTGTAGCGTGTGATATGGATGGATGAGATAAGATGGGGGGAGGGGAATGGAGTGGATGAGATGGGGAAGGAGGATAATTGAGAGGTGGTTGCGGTTTGCGGTTGCGGTTGCGGTTGCACAATTTGGTTACAATTGCACGTGCAATTGCAATAGCAATCAATCAATTAATCCAGCCGCGGTCAAGGCAAGGGCGGACAGGCAGTATTTTATCACTTTATATAGTAATATTAAAGTTAATGCCCGATTGATTGATTGATTGATTGATTAATTGATTGATTGCGCTGATAGAGAAGTGAGGTAAGGGCAGGTACCGACAGAGCGGTCACTGATGGAGCTGGAGCTCTTACAGCCAGCCAGAGATGGCGCGCGCTAATTGGAGCTCCCTGTTATTAAACGACGATCTCAAGAGGTCCAAGAGTCGGCTTTGTTTCTTCTTTTTGCTTCTTCTGCCTTGTCTCTTCTAATCGACCGGGGAACGACAGATGAGAAAGACACAAAGCAAAACAAGAAATTGATTCCTGGTACCAACAGTGAATTTTGAACAGGAGGGCCACTGCCGTTTTTTGCTGTACTCAGGCTCTGACAGGGTGTCATTTAAGCGTGAACCAGGACCAACTCGGCGGCCATGATGCTGGCGGGGGGGGCATAAAGGTCGGTGAGAAAGAAACCAAGAACCCACGGTGAGAGAGATCTCGATGTTTATTGATGGCGTCGTACTAGACGAGAAGAATATGAATCAAAGGGGGAGAAAAGGGAAAAAAGAAAGGAAAAGGAGGAAACAAGAGTTAAAGACAAAAAGAAAAGTGTGGCTTCTTTTATTGAGGTCGACTACAAGCATGGAAGATGACAACTTCACTCAGATCAGGAGATGGATCATGATACAATACACGTCCATGGGCAAGAGCAAACATACGACACCTTGATCCTAATTGCCCATTCCATGAGACGGAGATGAATGACCACGCCCGGGAACTCGGATCATGGGCCGTATATTTCTCACTCGGTGAGACTCTCTATACTACCTAGGTAGGCAGGCAAGTTAACTCACCTCGGTTCGGCTTCCATGTCGATACTAGAACTAGACACAACAAATATTAATGATTCCCATACGTATTGACTTTTCTTTTCCGTGCCTCTGCTGACCATGACCTGCATACAAAGTAGGGTCTATCCCTGTTCTCAACATCACCACCACGAGCCACATTTGGCGGAGGCAGCCACCGCGGGGATCAAAGCTAAGGAGCCCCGAGCACGACATGTACTCCATTGTATTCCATTGTCTGTAACATGTACAAGACACTTGCCGTAATGGCAGGTCAGAGATAAAGTGCGTACATGAATTATCGTCACGATCCTCCGCCGACTATCAGCACATACACACTAAGTTAGATATCCCCAGGTACTGCCCAAATTGGTAGGTGTTAATGTCATGCGCACGTGTATCTCCCGTCCGATCAATGCACTCCCTGTTCGGCCCTTGTACTTACACCTCCAATGCAGCTCACGGATTCCTTCTACAACACCAGACCAAGAAGCGTATCAATCGCGATATCAGCCGACGCACGAGCCCAGCGCCTACTGACTCAGCCTGAAACCCTCCCTCATCACACAATAAGTTGACTGCTGCCCATGTCTCATAGTCTCCGTAAGTAAATAAGCAAAGAAACACAGTCAGTCAACTCACTAACTCAGGTCTGTCGATCCGGAAATCGGCAGCCATCTCCCCGAAACACAAACCCCCAATATCAATCAATGGGTGATGACTTGTGGCGCGCGCCAGACGAAACACATCCCTGACACAGCACATCACATCACTACACACCAAAAGGATAAACTACGACAATCATTACTTGTTCGTTTGCTTGTCGAGTTCGTCTCAATACGTGTTGCAGTTCGTCTCGCTCTTGACACTGCAGGTCCAGATGCACATTTTCTGCAGATGCGTGTCTGCATCATGCAACTACTGCTGACCTGCAGCACTATTGAGCCTCAACATGACGTCTACAACTATCAGCAGCTTCACTCGCTCACCCACAGGCTCATCCACTTCATCAACCTCGGAACATTGCCATTTCTCTGCGCCTCCCCCGCCATCGAAACAACCTGAAGTGCCGCATCTTGACCTCAGATGATACCCTTTTTTTTCTTCCCGGTCCAATTTGCCTGTTCTCTTTTTGCGTTGCATCGAGTGGCACGAGGACAGCCAAAGGATCGTGTCAAATGCAGCTTGCCGCTGCAAGTAATACCACCCTTGCTCGTGCTATCATATGTTGTGCGCCGGCTTTAAAGACTGGTCCTTGGTCGATCCAGCCACGAGCAAGCCATGCCGTGCTCCCTTGGTAGGCTCCCCCCTTCGTACTGGGCAATCACCCAGAGATCATCTAGGGCGCCATGTTGTGTAACAAGCTGCTCCCGTCAAATTCGTTTGCTGTTGGAGTCGTACAAGGTTGCTCCATGCTCTTGCATACACTTAGAGCGCTGACAAAAGCTCTACTCTCTTTTGACTAAAGTCACTTCAAATTTAACTGAGCTCATCAGAAAATGCTTGTAGGGGTTGTATGTGATGTTCCACACGGGCGCAGTTGCTCAGATCTGACTGAAGCCTTTCCCTCATTTTCACGACAAGGTCTCTATCGTCACTCAATATATCATCCGATCAATATGGCAGGGTAAGACCAATGCTTTTATCATAGAAATCGCTAGATTGGTTGTCTGTACGTGGTCCTTGAAACATAAAGCCTGTATCTATTCAACATAAATCCCAGTGCCTGCCATCCATAGGAAGCTCAGATTCAGACATTTAGTCTGGTTCGTGATTTAGTTTTCTATGTTTTTTCTTTTATTCTATACGTATAGTTCGGATGTTTCCCGTTGAACCCCTGGGTCTTTTCTCACTACCTTAATTGAGGTTACCTGTTTCACTAAAGGATGCGACATTCGAGCTCAGGCTCTCCGGGGCTGTTGACTATTTTTTCCATTTGCTCAAAACGTTTCCCTTCCGTTACCTGGGTCTACAATCGTAATTCACTCATCTCTTCTACCACTCATGGTGTACTGGTCCAGTCCCACCCTGTACACATGGCGTCGATGTTGCTATCATGCATTGCCTGACCACAACTACAGTATTTGTGTTTTCGCTTCAGTCTGCCCACTGTATGGCAAGCCTGATCGAACAACTGATATACCTTAGTACGACAGGACCGATACTAATGCATGATCTATGCCACCATAAAGGCCAAAGCATGGCATACACAGATGCCAACACTCGCCAAAATGTCAGGCTAAATGACACTGGCCTGAATTCATCGCCCATGTAACATATTCTTTGAGCACTATTAACTTTATAACAATGGCTTGTCTTCTGTTGAAGTTCTGTTTCAGCAGCACAATACGAACCCCCTATTCCAAGGGGTTATTGAGCTCTACAAGAGACTCAAGTACTTACGCAGAGTACGTGATACTCAGCATTTCTCAAGGATACTTGGCTATTACCTTGACTCCTAACTGACAGAGTTGTGAGATATTGATGTTGATCCTTGTGGAAGTCCGCCGCGCTCTGCTGAGTTTCAGTGACAGGCTCTCACCAATACCGGCAAGGACCCTAATAAATTAAACCTTTGCATCGGTCATACTCGTCAATTACCGCCTTAGCTATGTCTTTGTGGTTGATTGACATGTACTCTGGGCTTCTAATTGGAAAGCTCAAGTCATGTCGGGTTGGGTGGCAGTCCACGAGATTCTGAAGGCATAGCCGTTCCCATCCCAGTGCTGAGAAGCCAGGCTATGGTTTTCATATGTTTAATTGGCCTATCCAATGCAATATCGGCTGTCCCAGAACTTCTTTATACCGAAACAATTACGGAGCCCTGGTGTGTATTGTTCAAACCTCCTGAAGCTCTCGAAAGAGGAAAATGCATTTTTTTGTCGGTCTTCATAGAAGAGAATGGATTTGGGAGACTTCAATTCCATCTCATCAATTCCAATAGTCTTCCGGAACTGGGACTTGTAGTTCGATGCTATACTTCTCGATTGGTCTTGAGAGTCTTATCTTCGCAACTCATCTCTGTTAGCCGTCGGCCTCGTATGGCCAACTCTTCAGGTAGCAGGATGACATTCGCAATTTAGCATCTGGTACATCAAGTTTTATGCTTAGAGAAATAATAGAGTTAACTCGGAGATTATCGCATGGGCATGTATGACAGCTTCAGAGTCCTGGTCTGATGGTGACTTTGAGTCGACATCACAGACTGCCTTGACTCTTTATTGGGCAATGTTTCCTCCTGTACAAATATTCTACAGCTCTGAGTAATAAATTCATGAGTTCCCGCATCTACTGGTTCTTATGCTGTTTGGACGATGGTACAGCATGTTGCAGGCTTAAACCAACTCGAGGGGATAGTTTGGAGACGACGAGCGAGCTGTCAGGAAGACCAAAGCTGTCAATTCTAAGTATGTGGGTAGTCTAAATATCATGCAATAGCCACACTCTGTCTTTCTATTCTTCCTATATTGCGACCCATATAGCGCAAGTGTCCTGCTCTTTGCAGCGTCTCAATAATTGATGCACCGCCGTCACTCCGTCGGTCCTCGTGATCGTTGACTAGTATATGTTACCAAGAGTTATGTGTACCAACACCTCTGCGCCAGATGATATTTGTTATTGGGCATCATCGTATCTTTGACACGTCTATCTGGTTCTCCATGACATAGGAGCTCAACTTTTGCAGTGACTTGAGACTTACATGAACTGACTTGGGGCAACTCCAGGGCTAGCCGGTTCACTCCCATCTATGGCTAAACACGGTCTACATTTCCGCTACGTTTGCCGTCCCATAGTCATATCTAGTTAATATTCTTGTCATTGGGTCGAGACACATGAATCGCTGTTCTCTGTATGTATGAAGCATCTCCCATCGCTTCTTACCCGGGTGTCAGTATAGAATGTGTTCGTACGCGATATTCTCGTCCGCAATAAGAAGCAAAGACCGTCAGACCAGAATAATCTAGAACAAAGTCGACTGTCGCCATCCCAAAATTATCCGCCTAGGAAGTCAATCACATTGTTCGCCCCCTTCGACGTCATTGTTTAGGGTAGCTCGAACCATCGGGGCGACAACTTTCAAGGCCATATTACCAATTATCCCGGTTAGAAAGGCTTCTCGCAACGTCATAATAAAGAAGTGTCCTTTCCATTTGCAGTAGAATTGCTCTTGCCCGTGTCACGGCAATTGCCGGTAGCTGGTATGCGAGTGACATGCCGCCGAGGGAACTAACCCACCGCGATAACCTCAACTCATGACTTGAAGCTGTCATTCCGAAATGCAAGGAGAAAGCATAGCGCTCTAGCTGAGGACCCTGCAGCGAGGTCGGAGTCTCCGGTAATAATTAAGAATTGACAGCTTATCCACACCCGCGACTCTGACAAGCTGGCACTGAATCAGTAGTGTTCAGGTGAAGGACATGTCAAGAATCACCTCGACAACCTTGTGTAACCATCATACATCGCTGACTGTCTCTAACACATGTAGTAAACTCCTTGCATCTGCCACAGGCCTTGCTGCAGCTAAAATTCTCTGTCACAGACAATCTGCAAGCCGCATACCAGCTAGAAGCGGCCGTCAGCACAAAGAGTCAAGACAATACCCCGGCATGTATGAATAATGATATCCAATAGCAGCCCGCAATGTCAATCCACACTCATTCAGGGACCGAGAACTATCGATAGTCTACGACGGAGGTTGGTAATTCCGTATAGACCATCTCATCTGTCCGACAGTCGTCTAAACATTTGGAGTGAACACGAGGGCAGTGAAACAGGTTTCAACCCGAAACCCTGGAGAATCAGTTTCGTTTGAACTCAAAAGGAAGAATGCAACAGAGACAGTGAAATCGGTAGTTTTCCCAATATTGAATGTCGCCCGCGCTGTAGAAAAAACAAAAAACAGGGAGACAGAGTGGTAAGGTAAGGTAAGGATTCTCCACAACTGGCTGTGTCTCCCGCAAAATGAAACAAAACATTCCCTTCAGCAACCTCACCAAAAAGCAAAATATTCGCCGAACAATAAGACATTTTTACTCAATCCCAGTCCGTGCTTTGAGTTGAGGCTTGTTCCGCGTACAGATTCTGCGCATCCGAGTGCAAGCATCAGTGTAAGGGTTCGGTCCCAGGCGACGATCGCTTGCAAGCACATAGAGTTTGTAGAGAGTCAGTCGCCAGTGTCAGTCAGTGTAAGGCAAAGGATGGATCTGTCATGTCTAGGACAGAGTGACATCGCGTGGTCTCTTCCCCTTCGGGCTTTCTTGCTTTTGAAGCGATGTGTGCTTGACCACAGCCTGGCCCCTGCTCCCGAGACCTGAGACGCTCCGGCGTGGGTCCCCTTTGAGCCAGGGCTTAGTGTTTCTACCGACCGGTACGGTACTGTATTTGCTTTTTTGGGTCACGGGCTGTGCGACGAATCTGCTTATGTGAAGATGATAAAGCTTGTCTAGTTAAAGAGTACGTACACTTACTTGCAGTACTGTCCACGTATAGACGACGACTCGGTGCGCGGCTGTTGGCTACTAGACTAGACCATGACATGATCTTTTGGCTCTTCGCTTGGGGCATAGTATGATGAACTATGATTGACAGAAATGAAGATCCATCAATAGGGTCGCAGCATGCTAAATTAGGTGCTGGGGGCTCACAGTTTATTTGCGAGCCCTTGAAAACCTTGTTGTATAGTCCTGATTTTTTTTAAACACCGACAACAGGGAACCGAAGCTGACGATGTTCGGGCTCAGGCAGGTTCAGATTCCACAGCCTTTCAGCTGACCTCTCTCGATTCCCGAAGTCGATCCCGTTTTCACCAAGGCCCAACATGGCAATGTGTCCGATGTATAGTTGAGTGATTTGTGAGATGTTTCTCCTCAACCTAGTCAGGAGTGTGATATCAAACTCTCGTTTAGATGGCTTGCGACGCAGTGGCTGGCTATACTAAGCTTGGCTCAGTTGACTTTTATAATGAGGTGACATGGTCTGAGACGAGAAATGACGAACGACTGCTCACGAGCTTGGCGATGACCCTGTTCTGTTTGATGAGGACGTCTTATAAGTGGGATAACATCGTGAAAGTAAGTTTCTGTGCCTCTCTCTCCCGAGTCAGTCTGCCGCAGAAAGTTGGCAAGCTACCTGGTCAGGTTGAATCTGGGAAGACGTTAGATGATACTCGGCTAGGCGGCAAAAGCAAATAGGGATCACGGAAAAGCAGTTGCTTCCAGTAAAGCCTGCCTCTAAGTTGACAGGCACCGGGTGCCGCGGGTTCTAGCGGAGCTTAAACCTTTTGCATGGTAGGGCACTGCAGTGTTAGCAGCAGCATTATCATCATTCAGGATGTCTACATGTAAGTGTAGCATGGCAGGATAGGAAACCCTCGTGGGACAGGGTCTCTGTCGATCAGTATCCTTGATTGACAGAAGGGATGAATCCTCAATCCTCCTCCTGAGTGGACAGAGTGGATGTCGATATGGCCGACGGCACAGCCATGAGAGGAAAGGACTGCGGCAAACTCCGCAGTCATACTCCATACTCCATGCCATTTTCATGGTCCATATTGATACCCCGTTGCACTGCGTTGACATGCCACCCTCGATGCCTCAGCTGTGATCTCGGAGTGTTTGAGGTGTGGGATGGATCGAGGATTTGGGTCAAGAACGGAGAGGAGGGAGTGACTTAGCCCTGCGGTGACGAGTGTGATTCGGTGACCCCTATGCTTTCACGGCTCGACATGCCATATCGTTTCCAAGAGGATGGATCATGGATGGGTAGATCTCCCATGCGTAACAGGGAACATGACCTTGTGTCGCATCTTCATGAGGTGCCCACAGCCTTGCAGACGATCCAAACTTGAGGACGCTGTTGTTCGACAGACTCAGTTACTGATGTCTAGATACTATAGCAGGTATGCATGTTGGATTCTTATGTGCACCGTTATTGTGATGAGGCCATCAGTGGCGGTCTCATTGCAACCACCGTAAGAAAGCGAGACCTCAAGGTGATATGACAGTTACGCAAGGCGAAGCTGACTTGCTGGACATGCAATGCATGCGCTGCTGGACCCCCAAAACGATGCCATTATGTCATGCAAAGACGGTGAAGAGAGATGTAACGGTTTCCTGACTCGAAGCGAAACCCAGGAACTCCCTGGTTGGTACCCGCCGTTGCAGTGCCATTGTGGGTGGACAATGGAGCGATTGTCCTCCTGCACTCCGTACTATCTCTGTCTCCTTTTGCCGCCAAGAGGCCGCAAGATGAGACGCAACAAGCAATAAAATCACATTATCAGTGGAAGATCTCAGGGGGGCAAAAAACGAAAAAGACACAGACAGACACAGAGAGAGGAGAGACAAGACTCAGAACGGAGTATCAATCAAGTTTGGGAAGAACCCGGCAGTTGAGTAGAGTTGGCCCCTGCGTAAGCAAGCGAGAGCGTTGTGATGACGACGATACATTTGGCATGGTTTGTATTGGATGGTTCTTGATGTGAGTGGGATCGTGTGAGGTTAGGGATGGAGAATGATAGATTACCCAGGACGGACTAACATCGGCAAACCTGACTGACTGACTGATTCTGATATGTCCTTTTTCACCTCCTGCTTTTAGCAACAAAGTTCAAGACACGAGTTAGCCGAAGGGAAGGGATTGAAAATGGATCAATTCGATGTGATGTGATGTGATGCGATACGATGCAATACGATAGATGACTACCTACTAGGTAGGGATAGCCCGTCCATATGTCGTCCGGACTATAGACAGTAAAGAGTGTAGAAGCGTCAGGTCATGATCGCAAAGAGGCTACTGAAGAATGAAATTACAATATCAGAACCCATCAGTAATAATAATAAAAGCAAAGACCATAAACAAACACGGACAGCATCACGAGTCTGGAATCTTGGGAGTTTCAACAGGCTTGATCCTGATAAAACCTCATGCTATTACGATGGATGTCAACCATGCCCTGGCTCCTTTGCCCGTTTTTGGAACCAGGCTAAGGTACGGCAGTGAAGGAGGAGGGAGGGGTGCGCATGTTCGTAGTGTGCCCTCTCAGTGTCTGTGTGATTCCAGGGTTGAACCCCTGCTGGGAGATCCCCGCCCCGCGCCGCCGGGCCACACACCCCTTGTGACGGGCGTTTGGTTGCTGTTGTCCCTCCCTGGGGTTTAGCGCGAGGGCGCTAAGATGGAGATGCAGACAGCCAGACACCCTTGAAATCTGGCTACTGCACTGTGGAAGCGCCCTCGGAG
Organism: Fusarium subglutinans; assembly: GCF_013396075.1. NCBI lineage: Eukaryota > Fungi > Ascomycota > Sordariomycetes > Hypocreales > Nectriaceae > Fusarium > Fusarium subglutinans. The sequence goes on from NW_023502222.1 coordinate 109,086, forward strand.
TCGGGGGTCAGCGAATCGGAGGTGTGCGGCTATCATCAAACGTCTGGGCGTCAATCCTCACCCTCGGGAACTCTTAATAATGAATGAACCATCCATCGATGAGGTGGTACTGGGCTGTAGGTACATAGGTTCGTAGACAGGCAGGTTGTGGTGATCCAGGGAACTTTATATGGATGCTTGGGTAGCTGATATCTGGAAATACCCATGCGATACATCTCATACCACTGCATCGTCCCTCGTATATCCCGTACCTCCCTGGTATATGTCGTCGATTAATTCTGAGCCCATCTCCAAACAATAGATCTCATCCATCCCATTGCTATGGTCCTCTAGCAAGCATCACCCCGGGAACAGGACCATGTCTTGCGATCACTTTTCCCCTTCCAAACGATCCAACGTCTTTCTTTCTTCTTTCCTTTGCATTTCTTTCCCTGCGCCCGCCCGCCCGTTTTTTCTTAACCGTCACAGATGGATCCAGAAGTTCCCCGCCCAAGGGGGGCAAAACGTGGCCCTGATGGGATCCCTGAATGAGGGAATGAATGAATGACTGAACGAATGGAGCTGATAACACCGCTTCTTTGAGATGAGCCGTGAACCTTGGACCACAGTCAAAGCGTAGAAGCATGAAAGAAGAAAATGTCCGAGGTTCTCTGTGATTTCCTTTTTGCGAGTTCGTGGACGTGCTGTGCTTGTGCTTGTGCTTGTGCTTGTCCTTATGCAATTACGGGTTTCCCGTCGTATTGTCAATCTGAAGCGTTGAAGATTGTCTGTGACACGACACGTGCATGTGCTTGTGCGTGTGCGTGTGCGTGTGCGCATTGAAGTCCAAAACAAAGCTGTGAGGCTATCGCAAGATCAGCCCAAAAGGAATTAATCACTTCAGCCTCCCCCAGCCCAGCCCGAGGACTAAACTCTAGCTTGATCAAATTCCCGTGCTAAAGAGACAGCATCATCCGGTGTCATGGTCCTACTTCTGGTCTGTGCCGTTTTCCTGGCTGACTGCGACGTCCCTTCAATTCACTGACCTCCGGCTCTCACACGCACTAACTGTTTAGCATCTTTTTTTTTGCCTCAAGCCTCGAGGTACTTTACCTTGGTGATGGGACAGGAAAGAATAGGTATGTACCATGGACTAGACAGACTAACGGATCTGCACCATGCTTTGTTAGGAATCCTCCTCGTGGCCGTGGCCCCTTGATTAAATCCAGTCCAATTCAATTCAAGTCAATTCGACTCCCCCAGCCCAGCTCAAGCCCCGAGGTCAATGTCGAGTTATTTCCTCCGATGCTAGTCAATCAGTGTCACCCGCTTGTCTCAGGCGAGATGGCCTATCGCGTTGTGTCCGAGGTCACACTACTTTACCTTACGGAGGGTAAGGTACAGTACTAAGTTTATTTGTTTTTTACTCCCACTGAAGATCGCCATTAATTGTGCATGACTATACCCTTTTCCGGTTACATTCACAAGTGCAACTCTGCGAGCATATGTTAGTACAGAGCATGCACTGTACATATGTATGTACAGACAGTACCTATGTGCAGCAAGGCATTCAATGCTGCTCATTTCACTCATTTGCAATGTTCTTTATGCTGCAATCTTGAGTACCTAGGTAAGTACGTGCTAATAATAATTACCGAGCACCACAAAAGAAAAAGAATGGATTGTGGAAGTCGATCATTCAAGCCCTTGTCCCAGCCCATCAAATACCTTGCCCTTGCCCCTGTCACAAGTCAGTCAACAGTCAGTTTCTCCAAGATGACTGTTAACTAAGGTACAGTAGTAATTAATAAGTCAACTCTCTCACACAGACCATAAGAAGACACGAGGCAGGCGGAGTACCAACCCGAACCGGTCCGCCCAGCCTTGACATGAGCATGAGCATGAGCCTGAGCAGCAGTAACAGAAGCAACAGAAGGTGAGGGAACCCCAGGTTTAGCATAGCGACCCCTACCTCACCTTTCCCTTCCTTTGTACGGATACTAACCTTAGCTACCCCTACCCCTACCCATTGCATTCCTCTTTTGGGTCCCTCTTCTCTCCAAGTTCATATTTGCGCCGACACATCCCCCGATGACTTCCTTCCATTCTTGTCCAAGCTACCCAACTTGTCATCAATGACAAAGGGACCCGATCCCTCGGGGCAGGCACCTTTTACCTTATTTTCGCTCTGTACCCAGCAGATATTACAGGGATCCTCCAGGCTCTTGTTAGGTGATGTCGCAGTAGATAATTCCAGTTCTGTCTTCAAAAACGTCGTATAATCGTCTTGCACGAGTCAACGACGTCACTTCGCTCAACAGCATGGATCTTCTGAGACCCGTTTGTGCTTCCAAGGTTCTTGAAAATGGAGTCATTGATTGAATGAGTGAGTGAGTGAATGAATGAATGAACGACCCAGAATGCACTGAATAGGTAGGTATTGCCATTCATTCATTCATTAGCTGATGTTACAGTTGCAGTTGCAGGGAGATCTTCTCGTCATCACTGCAGCGGTCAAAACCTTCTCAGACCAATCAAGATCCACTCATCTCGTGGTGTCTCACCCGCAAAAGCAACGAACAGTCAGTACAGTCAGTACCTTTGAACTTGCAACTAACAGACAGACGCAAACAAGTCATAGTAATAACAACAATAGTAATAGCACATGCTCAAATTTAACCGTTGCCTGTCATGCCCTGCCCTACCTGTCCTTCCCTCTTTTGTCTGGTCGCCTCACCCATGTCTATCAGCCGATTTCATCTTTGATGGTCCAAGCTGTGCACTCCTCGCCTTCTAGGTAGGTAATTAGTACATATCATAGTTCTCCCCGTTTCGGCCACTTCTCCTAATATCCCTATTGGTCGGCGTACGTCGACATCTGTAGAGCATTAGGCCGAGTTAATTTACTCCATTGCTACATACTTCCTTCACTTTTCATGTCTGCATGACTCCAAATTCACATCTTCATCTCGGGCAACGATTGTGCTTTGATCTTGTAATATTTTGATATTCATGGCTCCATAGCCTCCCTGGTCTTGCCTCGGCGTATCGTATCCGCCTCTCGCTATCTCCGTCGACTCTCATCAGTCGATCTCTTTGCGTGCCGATAAAAGAACATACAGTAGTAAACTAAACGCCGTGCACGATGCTTCGCTAGGTTCTCAAGCCAGTTTCCACCTCTGCGCCTTCTAAAATGACCATAGCTGCCTCCCAAGAAAGTAAAAGACACGATCCATCAAAGGAATACAATAATAAAATAACACGATACACCAGACTTCCAGTAATACAGACCAGCGTCGAGAAGAGAATGTAGCTTTTCCTCCCTCCGTCTTTTCCCCAGTTCGCCGCGACGCCAAACCGGGAAATCCTTAGACATGGGTCTAACCAGGATTTCCATCCCAATAACAAGTGAAAAAGACCGGATCCATGCGTCCAGGGTCTTGTTGTAATAATGCTCGTTCCGTGAGGCATAATCGTCTCGAGCTTCCTTCGGCATTCATCCCTCTTCGTAGAACCATCTCGTCATCCGGCACATAATCCCTCAACCCCGAATCACAGATCCATTGAATTCGAAGCTGTGGCAGCCCCTCTCATGACGTTTCATGTTGCTGCGTACGCTGAAAGCCTTGCCACATCCAGCATGGGGACATTTGAAGGGTTTCTCTCCGGTATGTGAGTGACTATGGATTCGTAGACTGCTGGGCCTGCTAAAGGCTTTATTGCAAGTCGGGCAAATGTACCTATCCTGGCTTTGCGGGAAGGCAGCCGCTCCGGTTGGGTTAAGATAGTGATGGTGCTGCCACGGGTTAGCTCCCGAGGGAGCAGGTGCCGGCATGCTCACTGGTGGGGGATAAGCTTGTGGGAGAGGGCGCTGGTAGTAAGGGTTCATCTCTTGAGGCTGGACGGCAGGAGGCACCGGTGCCGTCTGGTAATAAGCGCCCACTGGTGCTGGAGTGGCGTATACCGTGGGGTGAGCTTGCTGAGGATAAGGGGCCGTTGCTGGAGGTGTTGCTCGAGGAATAGCTGTTACTGATGCCTGACGCTGTGCATCGACTTCTAGAGGTGGCGTGGTCTCGTAATAGTATGGTCTTGGTGCTGAGCTTGGATATGCCTGGTTGGATGATTTCCTTGTGGGAGAGCTGTAGCCTTCGAAAGATGCATCTGTGCTCATAGGTGGTGTAGGGGGAAGCCCTCGGTGCGACGACTTAGCCCATTCAGATCCAGCTCGGCTATGACCATGTGAAGGTGGAGGAACTATGAGATTGTGAGCGAGCCGCCCTCGTGGTCATCATGAAGACGACTTACCTTCAAAGCGAGGAGAATGTTGCCGTGAGGTTGGTGAGGACTCACTCGTGGGTGAGCCGGCATCGGCCAAACCCAGGAGGTTCGAGATTGAGGGTAGAGAGCACTTTTGTTCCTCCATTGGGGGCGAAGGAGGTTGATACTGGTCGCGTCGAGTAAAAAGGTGTGTTTCTTGTTGATTGTATTGGTTAGGCATCAAAGATCTAGGTGCTGTATGCATTTGCGGGCGGCTTCGGGATTAATCAGGATTTGCTGATAGAAGTAATCGAAGCAGTCAAGTCAAATAGCCAGTATTAAATAAGGCAGTACCGTGTCTGATAGTTATCGATGATGTTATGGGCGGGATATGAAAAGGCACTAGCAAATATTAATGACGAGCCTTTCGTACTGCCAAAGTCGTATTCGATGGGAAGAGTTCTTAGAAGCTCATGTTAGATGCGAAATAGTCGGGGACTTGGGAACTTAAGTAAGTCCTTGGTGTGGGAAAAGGAACCTGTCAAAGGGTGGAGGAGACCCGTCTATCAGATCTGAGGACCGTAGACTTGTTTTGATGCGCCTACGCCCCCTCCAAAATGGCCTTCCAAGCGCAGCTGTCACAAAATTGGGTGTGGAGCCCTACCGGTGCTCAAATCCTAGGACTCATCAAGGGAAATCGTTGGCAACTGGACAGGGTCACAAAGGAGACGATAGGTAAGGGCAAGGGCTGAAGGATGCTGACGGGAGGTTCCCTGATGCCGCTCGATGGGTCTAACCTCTTGAGTTTGTGTTGAGCATCTGCCCCGGCAGTGACGTCCCCACTCACGAAGGAGATGTTGTGACGACTCTGATGGTGATCTTGAGCAAGGGAGGGGCGGTTTGCATGTCTGTCTTGGGTCAAGAGGGAGTGTGTGGAGTGTGGGATACCGAGGTACATACACGCTATGTAAGTTAGCGCTCGGTGTATGGGTGTGAGTGAGATCCACGAGTGTGTGTGCTAGAATGCTTGGCCATGCGCCAGGATATCCGTGATCGCCCCGTGGTCAAACGGTCGATAGGCTGGCTGGTTGTGGTACGTACAGCACCATCTGTATCAGTATCAGTCGCTGTAAATTGCTATCCCTGCCCTGCTCCCTAAGCATGGCCTTCGTGGGGTCTCATTTGCCTGTGTCGATGCCATCGAAGACATGTCCCCTGGCTCTAACGACCGTGCCCTTTCCCGCTCCTAAACCTCTGCCTGCCCTCAGGCTCACTCACACTCATCTCAATGGATCGTGCATTAAGTTCGCCGAACAAGGCGGTAGTGTTTGTGCGTGGTGACCTTAGCCCCAAATCAACCAAAAGCTGCTCTCCGGCGCCGGAAGTTCCACGCGCCCGGCCGAGATAGGGTGTCCACCTAACCTGGAACCTTGAGCCAAGCGTGCCATCCCGGCCGCCGCGCTGCATCGAGTTCCGGGCCACCGTTTCCTTATTCGGTGTCAGAACCGTTCCTAGTGCTCAACTCTCGTTCCATCCTGGTTTCGTCGCTGTGGCCTGCATTTGTGTGTACATACTCTACAGGCCTCTGAAGCTTCCAATAGCTTACCCCAGAGCTGATCCGGCGCCCGCTCTCGAGTATGATGGACAAGCGACGAGACAAGATCGGTCCAAATAATTATTTTGATACAACGCAATGCAACCTCTTGCGTGTCCATGATGAAATCTTTAGATGTTGAACTTTAGATCGTCTCCGGGGCCTCTGTCAATTCTGTGCTTGACCTGCTCAAATTTTCGTAATTTACCGGTCCAAGGCTCGATTGCTAGAATGCAGCATTCATTGGTTCTTACGCGGGAGCGTTTCAACCCGTGGCAGAAAACCTCCTTTCACACAGTCAATTTGTGCCGGCCACGTTCCTTGCTAACGATGTGAAAATAGGAATTGGACATCAGGCTTAGTGAAGAGAATAAGCTTGTGTTTTCAGGTTGGGCTTGGGCACTTCCTAGCTCTCGAACCAAGTTCAGATGATTTGCGCGACAACGAGTAGCGGCGTACCGGCAGTGCAATGGTGTCGTGGTATTGGTGCGACTGGTGTTCGTTCGGGCATCTCAGCCACGCTCCTGGAGACCTTTTCGTTTTCACCTGTGTCGTCACTAGCTAAGCAGGCTAATTTGGATGATCGTCGTTTTAGCGGGCGCCTCCCCTTCACTCGCTTACACTGGCGGGATTTCTTGGCGTAGGGTTCAGGAGGTGGGTGTGCAGTCGACAGTGATCGACCAAGCTTCTTCTTGAGGAGGGACAGGGGCATGAAGCCAAGCGTTCGGTGCCCTGCCCTGCCCTGCCTGGTGGACTTCTCCAAGCAATTGGTTCGAAGCAACCAACAATCAAGCTTCCCAGCTCGCGAGTCATGAGAGTAGGATCGTGCGAGGTCCATACAAGCACACATAGTAACGCAGTACGTATCCAATCTCTGACCTTAGAAAGCTGGCTTTGTTAAGTGTTTCAGCTGGGTCCTAAACCTTGGGCCATCAACAGACAGACCTGCCGCTATGAAAAATATCGGCTCGGGTTGTGGGCGTCGAATGTTTTCTCCAAGGGTGAGCACATCTAGGCTTGGTAAATGATGTTGAGACAAAATAGGACAAGCCATCCAGGACGGCGCGTGTCAAACTTTAAGCGACAACACGTGCCAAGTCCCTTTTGATTGCTTTTTGCCATGCGATAGTAGCCACGCTTCCGTCAGCCACAGCTGTATCGAGTCATAACTGTATGATGAAGCTTCAAACCAAAATGAACACTCACGCATTCGTCCACAGCTCCGTTTCTGTTTGGAACAAACGTGTTCTTACCAAGCTGATTGCTGAAGTGCAGAGACGTTCAAAGGGCTGGGCTTGTGAATCCTCAGAAGCCTTTCTCGTATTGGTCCTGTTACGATACAATCCTGGGATGAAATGCGTGATGTGACATGCGTGGTGATTTTGACTTGCGTCCTAACTATCCGTATCCTCGATCGATTTACTTCGTCCCCAGTCAGAGATGATATAATTCAAGTCTGTATGTAGTTCTCCGGGAGACCCAGAACCCAATGGACGATATAAGATATGCTGATCTTGGCTGCCCAGGGATCTGTTTAACTGTTCTGTCAGTTACTTGGCCGATGAAACGGATATGTGATGGGCCCTCCCTAAGTGCATGAAGACCCTGTCGACGTCATCGTTAGTCTTCGCAGTGTCGGATCTTTATTAGTATCCGTATACCGAACTCAGATTATAACAACACTTGTCTGCACAGCGACGGCAATTCTGAGGCACAGTCGGCTTAGCCGTCAGTGATCTGTGTGATCTGTGGGATGGTCCAATGATCAGCGGGGTGTTGTCTGCCAACTTTGGATTCTCCAGATGAAGTGCCTAGAGTGCACGAACTTGTAGTGGCATGTGGAGTTCCAACTTCCAGGCGGTGGATACTGCATAACCCAAGCTTCAAATAACTGTTTGAACAGACGTATATTCTCGGAAAAACCACCTACGATTGCATAAAAACAGAAACCTAACGAGGATTGCAGTGTCGGCGTAACTTAGACAGTGACATAACAGCTGAAACATAATTTTGTTACTGATGTGGTCGGTTTGAAAACAGCCACAAGCCGATCTAGTCTCGGGGTAGTGAGCAGATGATCGCAACAGAAGGGTGTCGAAAGTCATGGCGTGTCTGCCAGCGGAAGAACATGACAACGGGTTCACCGGACTAAGTATTTGGGATCTATGTCAACACGTTCGCGGTTAGCCTTGTCTTGCATCGAAACACTACCGAGTGGGAGTAATGTAAATGAATCCACCATGATCCTTATTTCAGGTAGAATCAGTAGGTTGATCGGCTAAAGACCAGAACAACCGCTGTAGGGACTAGAAAGGGGCCTTGGGGGCGCATTCGGCATTTGCTTGGTGAGCCCAAGGGAGCTATTAATCGACGGGTGTCGGGTAATATGTATGAGCAGACCAGCGCATTAGTTTCACATGAACGTGCACAGGACACACGGATTACGTATATACCGAAATTAGCTTGGGTACCAGCCGACCGGCAAGCAAAGCGGGATGATGAAGTTGGTGGAATCTGGTTCGATTGTGGGAGACTTGATTGGTGATATGCTAGCCAAGGTTGCCAGGGTCACTTCCAGAACTCGTCGATAGGAGAACAAGGTTTTTGGCTTGGAGAAAATCTGTCGATCGGTCAATTCAGCTCACTGCCCTGCCATGCGCTGCCCTGCCGTGCCGAGAGATGCTAGGTTCAACAGAGTCAATGTTGGCGACAAAGAAAAGGCTTCAATTTGGGGGGACGGGAGGAGAAGGGAAAAGTGATTGATTACCTCAGCCTGAGACACGGGTATTAGGTAGGTAGCTGATGTGATTGTGAGATGTGATGCAACGCAATGCAAGGGAGTTTATTAGCATCGGATCGGATTGTGGAAGGTGCACGGTGAGGAAAGGGTATTGAATCATGGAAATGCATTAGACAGTCAGTTCTTTCCCATTATCATCAACACCACCACCGCCGCCGCCCAAAAAGAGATGCTTGCAGAAATGCCGCTCTCAGTGGATCAAAGCAGGAGCCCAGTGGAGGTTAGCGTTATTACAGTGGGTCGGCAAAAGTTCTGACACATTCCAGATTAGGTTAACCACCTCGATTAAAGACAGCTATTTTACTTTATAATTAAATAAGTAATTAAAAAGTTAAATATCTCTATAGCTAATACGCA